>NC_073344.2:29805000-30105000 GCF_027580225.2 Misgurnus anguillicaudatus
AAAATACCCGTGTCCGTATGGACTAGGCCTAAGAAACCATGTTAAAAAATAAACTAGTTACCTGAGATTGACCAATAATCATTTTGAATATTAAAATATGTGTGTTATTAGATTTAGTTTTAAAAAAGATACAAAATGAACTTCAATTGTGATTAGTTCCAACATGCAAATGGCACCGATTCGGTGGAATGGCCTATTTAGGGAGTTTTTTTAATGACCACTGTTGATTTTAAAACTAGGCGAATTGATGACCACACTGTAAAAAATATGCAGCATTTTTCGTCAAATCAACATCTATGTTTATGTTACTTTAACTTAAAAAATGAAGTTCAACAATTTCAACTTGATTTTATAAGTTATGTCAACTTTCTGCCACTTGAATGGTTACGTGAATGGTTGTTTGCTATAAATCAACCCACATCACAAGCTGTCTGTTTACGGGTAATATGTATTTGGTTGCTTGTCCTCTGTTCCCACTATTAATTAGGTAGATGATTAATTTTAACAAATTATGCAAACGTTGCTTACCCACCTGTCAAGGCGGATGGATTGATTGATGGATTGTCTAAAAAAATAATCCGGCCTGTCCGTTCCTTCTATGAATTTATGTGTACAGTAAGGGCATACAGCAGAATGTGTGGTCATACATGCAGTTCGTCAGATAGATAAATCTCAAGGTGAGCTGAAGATGTTGGCTTTCCTCTGCTGTCAGTTATTGTGGCTATATTGATATTAATGCTCCGGTCGTATGTGCATATGATTACTGTGTTTTCGGTTTGATAAATGACACCGGGGTCACTATCAGCCTTCCTGACAATATTAATGACCACACCAGCAGTAAGCAGAGGAAAGCCAATGAACAGAAATATTGCTGTTATCTGCGCAGCCATAATCATAAAGACAATAGAGAGATGTTTAACGGGAAAGCGGAAAGGCATTTATCATCTGGTAATGGAGCGTCTGGGTGGCTCGCCTCGCCGATAGCCACAGTCGTGTTGGTGGTGTATTTTAGACTGTGTGTGTGTTTGTGCATGACTTTGATGCCAATTTTATGTGACTAGAGCAAGAAAGAGTATGAAAATACACTTTTTCAGATTAATGTAGATTAACTCCCTTTTTAATATTAGTGTTTTTCAGTTCTTGCAGAAAATAAAATGGTTGAAAATTTGCTTATTATAGAAACTTGTTTTCATGCATTTATATGCAAATCAATAAACTGGCTAGGCACACAAAAGGGTTTACACAAGATTTGGAAATTTGTCAGGTTTCTCACAGACAGTGACGCCTATAGTATGTCTAGTCATGTAAAAGCGGGCGAGAAATCTGTCTTAAACTATACTGTTGTATCTCTTCTCATGTCTGCAGAACCTGTAAATGTACACAAGCTATTAATTTCGCAGTTTCTCTGCCAACTTTATGAGTCGAGAGCAGACTTTTATGCAATACTTTATGCTTACTTCCGTTTGTGATGTTTATTTAACAGGCGCACATGAACAAAACTGCAAGAAAGTTGCATTAATAAAGAGACCAAAATACTTAGAGGTTTAGGGGTGGGACTTTTGCCAGTAAGCAACCATCCAGAACACACAAGAAACAACACAGAAATGGGCTAATAATCTTCTTAAAACATTATAGCACAGTGATGCCCTGACAACCACCCAGAATGCAATAGCAATCAAACATAAATGCGCTAACAACGTCCTTAAAATATTATAGCACAATGATGCCCTGGCAATCACCAAGAACACCCTAGCAACCCCACAGAGCTGGGCTAACAACCTCCTTAGAACATTATAGTACAATGATGCCCTGACAACCACCCAGAACACCCTAGCAACCCCACAGAAATGGGCTAACAACATCCTTAGAAGATTATATCACAGTGATGCCCTGGCAACCACCCAGAACACCCTAGCAACCACACAGAGCTGGACTAACAACCTCCTTAGAAGATTATAGTACAATGATGCCCTGGCAACCACCCAGAACACCCTAGCAACCCCACAGAAATGGGCTAACAACATCCTTAGAAGATTATAGCACAGTGATGCCCTGGCAACCACCCAGAACACCCTAGCAACCACACAGAGATGGGCTAACAACCTCTTTAGAAGATTATAGCACAGTGATACCCTGGCAACCACACAGAAATGGGCTAACAACCTCTTTAGAAGATTATAGTACAATGATGCCCTGGCAACCACCCAGAACACCCTAGCAACCCCACAGAAATGGGCTAACAACATCCTTAGAAGATTATAGCACAGTGATGCCCTGGCAACCACCCAGAACACCCTAGCAACCCCACAGAAATTGGCTAACAACATCCTTAGAAGATTATAGCACAGTGATGCCCTGGCAACCACCCAGAACACCATAGCAACCCCACAGAAATGGGCTAACAACATCCTTAGAAGATTATAGCACAGTGATGCCCTGGCAACCACCCAGAACACCCTAGCAACCCCACAGAAATTGGCTAACAACATCCTTAGAAGATTATAGCACACTGATGCCCTGGCAATCACCCAGAACACCCTAGCAACCCCATAGAAATGGGCTAACAACATCCTTAGAAGATTATAGCACAGTGATGGCCTGGCAACCACCCAGAACCCCCTAGCAACCCCATAGAAATTGGCTAACAACATCCTTAGAAGATTATAGCACAGTGATACCCTGGCAACCACCCAGAACACCCTAGCAACCACACAGAGATGTGCTAACAACATCCTTAGAAGATTATAGAACAGTGATGGCCTGGCAACCACCCAGAACCCCCTAGCAACCCCATAGAAATGGGATAACAACATCCTTAGAAGATTATAGCACAGTGATACCCTGGCAACCACCCAGAACACCCTAGCAACCACACAGAAATTGGCTAACAACATCCTTAGAAGATTATAGCACAGCGATGGTCTGACAACCACCCAGAACACCCTAGCAACCACACAGAAATGGGCTAACAACATCCTTAGAAGATTATAGCACAGTGATGGCCTGGCAATCACCCAGAACACCCTAGCAACTACACAGAGATGGGCTAACAACCTCTTGAGAAGATTATAGCACAGTGATACCCTGGCAACCACACAGAAATGGGCTAACAACCTCTTTAGAAGATTATAGCACATTGATGCCCTGGCAACCACCCAGAACACCCTAGCAACCACACAGAGATGGGCTAACAACCTCTTTAGAAGATTATAGCACAGTGATACCCTGGCAACCCCACAGAGCTGGGCTAACAACCTCTTTAGAAGATTATAGCACACTGATGCCCTGGCAATCACCCAGATCACCCTAGCAACCACACAGAAATGGGCTAACAACTTCCTTGAAGATTATAGCACAGTGATACCCTGGCAACCACCCAGAACACCCTAGCAACCCCATAGAAATGGGCTAACAACATCCTTAGAAGATTATAGCACATTGATGGCCTGGCAACCACCCAGAACCCCCTAGCAACCCCATAGAAATGGGCTAACAACATCCTTAGAAGATTATAGCACAGTGATACCCTGGCAACCACACAGAAATGGGCTAACAACATCCTTAGAAGATTATGGCACAGTGATACCCTGGCAACCATGCACCCAGAACACCCTAGCAACCCCACAGAAATGGGCTAACAACATCCTTAGAAGATTATAGCACAGTGATGCCCTGGCAACCACCCAGAACACCATAGCAACCCCACAGAAATGGGCTAACAACATCCTTAGAAGATTATAGCACAGTGATGCCCTGGCAACCACCCAGAACACCATAGCAACCACACAGAAATGGGCTAACAACCTCCTTAAAACATTAAAGCTAATACAAAGCGATGCCCTGGGAAATTGAAACCTTCCAGAACATCTTAGCAATACACTAACTATCACTAAGAATCCCTTAGTACAACATAGCAAAACCCTGGTAAACCAGAATACAACCAACATAACAGGGAATTTTGAACAAGCAAGTAATGCTGACTTTTCCTTTAGAAAATGTCACTATCTAGTTTGTTGGCCTTTTGTTTATATGTCTACATCCTGGCATGCCACACTTGCTCTCTCTGTAAAGACAAATGTTCATGGAAGACTAAGGGCTGTTCGGTGGTGACCCAATTTTTCAGTGGGCCAACCTGCAGAGTGACACAAAGGAAGAGGTGCACACATACTCGGTTCGGTTCTTACCACCTCAGAAGGGCTGTTTCTATGACAACCCTCCTCTGGCCTGTGGAAGTGGGTGATGAGGGGAGGAGAGCACTCAGTCTGGACCGGTGGACCATGAAGGAGCTGTCAATACTGTTCTGCCCCATCACCACCCAGAAAAAGAGGTGGGAGACTGTGACAGAACAAGACAAATCCAGCAAGAGGTGCTCAGAGAAAGAGAGATACATGTCATAATGTTCTGTGTAAGGAGGTCGCCCATGTTTTCGGGCACAGTCCTAAGCCGTGTTTAAACGTAAAATCAGAATTGTGTGCATGACATCTTTTTTGGTCATTACGTCACATCTCCTTGTTTTTTTCAGTGTTTTTAGGGTCCTTGTGTTAAGTCAAAAAAATAGTTCAAGTTTTGATGTGCAGTGTAGTGATCTGTTTATTTTTTTATGCAATAAATCCACGAGTTTGCTAATTCATATGAATTCGTATGAAGTCAATTGTGCCAAAGCATACGATTTTCATAAAAAAACAATAACAAAGCCTCGCCCTTTACCCCAACGTCATGGGGCAAAGCCAATTTAAAAAACAATTATGAATGTGATCGTACAAATTAATACGAATTGGCCACCTCGTAAAATACGTATGAATTGCCATAAGATAGCATTGATATATAAGGTATATTAGCAAAGGAAAAAATAATGGTCCTCACAATCTTTTTGTAATATCTTCCTTCCCCTCCAACCACCAGGCTTTATTGTAACATCTGTTTTTTTTATAATCGTCCTTACAGTTTCAATTTACATTCAGTTGCCTGATACATAAAACCAAATTTTCTCAATGAATCTCCTGTTTTATTTAGAAATAGTTTAATAATATAGTTTACGATAGGCTAGAACTATATGGAAGAGCATTGTTTGTACGTTATGATTGTATACAAAGCCATGTGTGTGTATAATCACTGATACTTGCACAAATGTATTGTAATCACACGTGTAATGCCAAAATTAACCTGTCTGTATGAGACAAAGTAACAGTGGACGTCTGAGCCTTGTGTAGGATACGAAATGGCAGACTTTTGACAGGCCATTTTTCTTTTTAGACATCATGGGCATCTTTTTCCATTCTTGTCGTTGCCATGGTAATGAATAAGTGGATTTTCCCGCTGAGCAGAAAAAGAGATAATTTCTGTCTTTGTGTGCGAGAGAGCAAAAATCGCATGTTTTTGACTCAACGCATCTAAGGCCGGCTTAACGCATAGGCACTGTTTTTTATCTTATACATTTTTGATTGTTTCAGATTCTTTATAGTAGGGCAGTCTTTGAACACCTAAGTGTACATTTCTTTTGCAGTGAATTTTGTCAAGATCTGTCAGAAATTCAACCATAGCTAAATTTAGACCATTTGTGTACAATCTGACGTAAAAGTCTAGTAATGTAGCACATTGTCCTGGCTTTTATCCAAAGGTCTTACTAGGATTATATCCTACAGTCTTTAGGACTTTAAAAATCGCACAATGTGTACTCAAATGTATTACCTGAATTTGGTATATACACTGTACAGGGTTCCCACGGGTCCTTGAAATCCTTGAAAGTTTGTGAATCTGTGGGAAAAAATTCAAGGCCCTGTGATGTTTTTGAAAGTATACAAACATAGATACAGGTCATTGAAAGTGCTTGAATCTATTTTATGCAAGAAGTTTTCTGGAAAAAATCCATATTATTCCCTATGTAGTGTAAGATAATACAATTTCTAGCCTTTTAAGCACACGTGCTAAACTGTTCACTTTAAATGCTTATATCTTCTGTATGCAAATGTTGATTCATACCAAAATGCTTTTTTGCATAGTTGTGTTTGACAAATGAAAACGTCTCAGAGAAGGTATGTAACTGTTGTTCCCTGAGAAGGGAACGAGACGCTGCGTCTCCCTTGCCATACTTCTTGGTCCCTGTAACGCCGTCTTTGGCAATATTTCAGAGAGTGATATACTTCCTGGCTCCTGTGTCACCCTTGCTTTGTCGTGAAGCCTCGCCATTGGTTGAATTTGATATACACATTCAGACGCACTTACCCCTGGACGCGTCCCCAAAGTGTCACCACAGTGATGCAGCGTGAGTTCCCTCGAAAGGGAACTGTAACAATGTATCTTTAAAAGTCCTGGAAAGTCCTTAAGAGGTCCTTGAATTTGAAGTTACCTAAGGTGTGGGAACCCTGACTATAATTATTAGTTTTTTGTGTGTGTTTTTTATTTATTTATTTAGAGCTCCCGTTCTTTCTGTGTTTTTGAAGCTTTGATTGTGTTTATAGTGAGCAAAAAACGAGGTATTTTTCACACAATTTACTTATCTGTATAGCGCTGTTTTCACTGTCCTCAAAACAGCTTCCTTGTTCTTTGAAGTCCCTCCTTCAGAAATACGTAACGAGTTCTGATTGTGTAGTTTGTTTAGTGTGTTGTGATTCGATAGCAGCTTAGCTTAAGCAGAGCTGTTTGAGCCAAAGCTGGTGACTGATGTATTCCTGTGGGCGGAGTTTAGTCAAAGACCGGTTTACTGACGTCATTAAAGCAGGAAATGGAGGGTTGTAGTCCAAACCGGCCGTTCGTTGTAGGCTTTGAAAGAGGAATTCTATTAAAGAAAATATAACGCCTGGCAGTGAACTTTGAGCTTTATCATTTTACAGGTATTATTTATGCTATTATAGCAACATTACACACTAACTAGGGTTTAAAAAATGGGATCAGGAAGAACGTGACCTTTAAGAAGCATCAGCTCTTATACTGTAAATCATGTCTCGCAAGAAGGAGCTCTCTAAAGATATCCGATCAAAAGTTGTTGCACTCCATATGGCTGAAAAGGGATACAAAACAATCCCAAAATGTTTAGACATCCATCAGTCTACAGTTAGATAAATTGTGTATAAATGGATTTAATATTGTACTTACCCTTCCTAGAAGTGGGCGCACAGCCAAGATGACTCCTAAGGCACAATGCAGAATAGTCAATGAAGTAAAGAAGAACCCACGAGTATCAGCTAAAGGCTTTAAGACATCATTGGAATGGGCACACATCTCTGTCCATGAGTCTACCATACATAAGTCTTTGAACAGGTATGGCGTCTTATGGCAGAACACCAGAGAGTAAGCCGCTGCTCTCACGGAAAACATTGCTGTGAGCCTGAAGTTTGCAGAATAGCACCTTGGCAAACCCCAGTGCTACTGGGAAAATATTTTATGGGCTGATTAAACAAAAGTTGAATTGTTCGGGAAAAATACTATGAAGCAAAAAGGGCACAGTTTACCAACAGTGAAGTATGTTGGAGTAAACATCATGATTTTGGCATGCTTTGCTGCCTCAGGGTCAGGACCACTTGCCATCATCAAGAGGGAAATTAATTTCCAAGTTTATTAAAATGTCCTTCAGGAAATGTCAGGGTGGCTGTCCGCCAGTTGAAGCTCAGTAGAAGTTGGTTGATCCAGCAGGACAATGACCTTAAGCAATGACCTTAAGTAAATCCACCACAGACTGGCTTAAAGGCGGGGTCCACGATGTTTGAAAAAACGCTTTGGAAAAGGAGACGGGCCGACTACCAAAACACACTTATAGCCAATCAGCAGTAAGGAGCGTGTCTACTAACCGACATCCTTGCCGGGTTGCGTATGTGTGGGGCGGGTCTATCAACAGAAGGTCCAGATTCTATTGGGGTAGGGGCGTGTTTGTTTAGGTGATTTCAAATATCAACATTGGCTTTCAAACATCGTGGACTCCGCCTTTAAGAAAAACAAAATGTGACATTTGTAGTGGCCCAATCAAAGCCCAGACCTTAACCTTTGGAATGACCTTAAGTTCACACCAGAAATCCTACAATTGTGTTGAAGCGGTTTTGTAAAGGGGAATGAGCAAAAATTTCTTCTGAACGATGTGCAGGTGTGATTCAGAACTACTGAATGCATTTGCTTGAAGTACTTGCTGCCAAAGGAGGTTCAACAAGCTATTAAATCCACTTACATTTTCCTCAAGCACTGTGAATGTTTAATGAGTGTTTTCAAAAAAGACAAAATATTTGTATGTTGTCAGCTTATACACATTGTGTTTGTCTATTGTTGTGACGTAGATGAGGATCAGATCCCATTTTATGGCAAATCACTGTTTAAAACCAGTTCATTCCTAGGGGTTCACATACTTTTTCTTGCCACTGTATATGTGTTGCTAATGACTAGGGCTGGGTATTGTTAGGAATTTCACAATTCGATTCGATTTCGATTCTTGAGGCTTCGATTCAATTCGATTCAATTTGATATTGATTTACTTGCTACGATATCGATTCAATAATAAGTAAATACACAAGCAATTAAGTACCTGAGTATATTTTTAAATAATGTGTGTAGTATTACTAATGTTTGATCACGTTGATGGTAAAGGCTTGAAAGAAGTGCTGCTGTTTGCCATCTTTGATCTTTCTGTTTTGATAAAGCACGTCTTGTACAACGCTGATTCTCACTAGAGTGTTGCCCACAGCGCCGCCACTGGCCGGGGGGGCTGAATCGATTCATAGGATTTGATGAATCGATATTGAATTGAGAAACAAATAATTGCAATGCATTGATGAATCGATATTTTTACCCAGCCCTACTAATGACTTCATTTGGACAACTTTGGAGGTAATTTTCTCATTTGTTTTTAGATTTTTTTGCACTCATTCCAGATTTTCCGATCCCTGACCTAAAATGGTAATTGTTGCGCTTCACACACAGGGCTCGGCGGTCACCTCTTGGCGGCTGTAATGTACTATGATAGCTGTCCAAAGCGATTATCTGCTTCTCACACTAACATCCTCTCTAGCTATTTACAATGAGTTTCATTCTAGCATGCACAATTAGTGTTGGCATGGCAACCATGAATGGTCACATCCCTGAGTTTGCCAAAAGCATCCTCTTTCCATCAGGTTATTTAAATCTTATGACTGGTCATTTCTATTCATGGATACAGACAAAAATAATAACATTGACATATAGTTTTAAGACACTTTAATTGGCTTATTCACTATAAAGTACTGGGTTGTTTCATGTTTGGTAATATATATAATTGTGTATTCATTTAATCTTATAATTTCCTTTTGGATTGAATATTGTCCTTTTACAGATTTTTAATACATTTCGATTTAATCAGTGTGTTTTTAGTCAAAATGATTCCATATATGTTGGCATATAGTTGTGAGTCAGTGTAGTGGATCTGCTTTATACCAATGAAAGCGTGGCATAGCAGTGACGTAAGGCTTAAGAGGCTTAAGATGTCAAAGACACACACTTTCGCATAAAAATGCCTTGGGCGTGTGACGCACACAACTGCGATGTGTCACTTCTTCCCAACCAATCACTGTCTGTCCTCTTTCTGACTCTTTTGGACATCATAAACATTCCTGTCACGCATACACTTCAATCCCTCTTTGACAACCTTGCAGTTTCTCTTTTAATGGTGGAAACATTTTATTATAATTTGTTTGCATGTCAGCATGATGAAGGGGTTTCCCAAAGGTATTTATTGTAAATAACTAGCTTTAAAGAGATAAAGTGTTTTATTTTTTATTTCCTGTAACTCTAGAATTTGTTATTCCAACATTCAGGAAACACTTCCGATCAGAACGCTGTGTTAAGATGCACATTTAGTAAAGATCCCTGATCTTCTCTTGCTCTTATGAAAAGGATGCTTAGACACTTAAATTACAATTGAGGTGTATGAATGTCATTGCATAACATGCAGGGGTGTTCTTTGAAAAAAAGCAGATATTAAAGTTGAACAGTTTAGTACAATGACAACGAAAAAATTAAACGTACATTTTGATGTCTGTCGCACCTTTGGTTACTCTACTAGTACACCAAGGTGAACGTGATTTGTCTAATTTCTGTCTAGTTGTTGCGTGAAGAGCATGTGGATGTTTTTTTCCTAAGTCTCCTGCTCAGATTTTTCGTCTGCATGCCTCATGTGGAGCTGATATCAACTTCTCAAACCGTACTCAAACTGATTTGATCACAAATTTGCATTTGACACTCATAGATTTCCATATGAACACTGCTTTTAGCTACTATCCTCATTAATTTTCAACACCATTGTTTGTTCACCTCTGTGTTTATTTGTATTACTCAGAAGAAATTTTAAGATAAACATTTGAGACAAAATTGAAACATAATTCAATTCTTTTGAGGTATAAAGGTGCAATCTCCTCTCTCTTCCACCAGCGGTGTCCAATGTTAATACACCATTACCATTGACCTCTGAACTTTACCCTCCTTCATTGTCTCTTTTCTCTGTCTGTGTGCGCGTGACTCTTATCAGCCCTCCACAGACCCTGTTCGGGGCCGCTCGCATTTCGCTTGAAAATTGGCTTTTTCTCTCAGCAGGATAGCGCGGGATTATCCTCTCCTTTCCCGCTCAGCAGAATTAGCCTCTGGAATAACCAGTGACCCATTTTGCGTTTATATTTGGAAACGCTGAAAACACACTGTACTGTACAAAATGAATGACGTGAAGACTGACCGATGAAGATTACTAGCAAATTTGCTTATTTGTGCAAGATTGTGTATTTAAACACACAAAACAGAGAGTCCAAAATGAATATTCACCAAATTTTTGAAGTGCATACAGAGAGGAGTATTAAGTATTAGACTCATAAATTGGGTGGTTGCACTGCAGAAAATTTTTTTCAAGAAATTTTTTTTTTTTGTATTTTTGTCTTGTTTTTGTTAAAAATATCTTAATTTAAGAATTTTTAGATGCTTTTTCTTGATGAGCAAAACGACTCAAGAAAATAACTTGAGCATAAAACAAGCAACAAAAAAAATCTGCCAATGGGGTAAGCAAAAATCTTGAACATTTTTCTTAAACACTAAATTCAAGAAAAGTTCAAGAAAAATTTGCTTACCCATTAGTAGTTTCTTTGCTGGTTTTATGCACAAAATCACTTAAATTTGATATTTTTGGTCTAAAAACTAGACTTATTTTCTTGGGATTTTTTTCTTGAAAATAATTTTTTGCAGTGTGCTTTTTAATTGCAACATTATAAATCATTTAATCGATTGATTGATTAAAATAATTGATATACAACAATATACAATGGAAACCAGTAGTAAGGAAGAAGTGTGACCACAAAACCAGTTCTAAGTCACACAGGTATATTTGTAATAGCCAACAATACAATGAATTGGTCAAATTGATAGTTTTTATGCCAAACATCAGCAGGATATTAAGTAAAGATCAAGTTCAGTGGAGATATTTTGTAAATTTTCTTACCATAAATATATTAAACAATTATTCATTATTAGTAATGTGTTGCTAAGGACTTAATTTGGACAACTTTAAAGATTCATATATTTGTATCTCGGCCAAATATTGTCCTATACAAACCATAAATCAATGTAAAGCTTATTTAGCTTTCAGATGAGGTATAAATCTCAACTTAAAAAATTAACCCTTATGACTGATTTTGTGGTCCAGGGTCACATATGAGGAACAATTACAATGTGCCTAAATATATCTTGTGACAGATGCAGTTTAAATGGGAAACAAAGGCTGATCTTGTATTTAACCTCCTAAGACCTGGTGTGTCTACATACGGGGACATCACATTTTTTGTTTTTGCACCATAATACTTAATTCTGTGTAACTCGAACCTGTTGTACACAAGCATAGACAATTATACTGCTTCATGTTCAAAGAAAAAATTATATTTATTAGTTCTTCCTAACTCCAAATAGCTGGAAGAAATCTAAAAAGCAAGCCAAACCAAAGCTTGGGTCTTAGGAGGCTAATGCTGGGACATTTAATGGTGCTGTTTGTAAACATTACACAATGAAAACAACTAAATAAGCCCATTATCAGGGATAAAAATGTATTTATAAAAGAAATATTGTTTGAGATCTTGATGCTGATTTATCAATACAGCGTTCCCACATCTGAAATAGTTTAATAGTTTAATAACAGATATAAACAGAAAGTGGACTAGTGAATGGATAAGTAAAATGAATACAAATAAATGTAATAATTTAAATTCATACATTTATGTCCAGTCCATTCACATTAATCATTTCAGAAATTCATTTCAGCTCATCTTTATAAAAGCATGGCCTGCTTTTATCATGCAGATCTAACTCTTAATTTAAATGTGAGCACATTTTACGAACGAGAAAGCAAGTAGCTGAAGTGGTTATGTGATTTTCTCCTGTCTCTTAAATAAACAGGCATTGTCATGATTTATTGAAAAGCACACAGTCTTTATCAGGATAGCTGTCACTTTAGCTTTAAACGCTCTTGTTCCTCTTTTGTGTGTGTGTGTGTGTGTGTGTGTGTGTGTGTGTGTGTGTGTTTGTGTGTGTTTATCTGTCACTTCAGCTATTCATCTATACTTTCGTATTTGTTTACGTAGCTCCTCTTTTGTACTGTAAGGTCGATTTTTCACTCCTCATGTTGTGACAGACGTGTGTTTATGTGGGACATGTTTCAGACCGCTATTTGTGTGCATAATTTCTCATTCGATCATACATTGGACTTACCCAGGAAGCAATTTTGTATTTAAAAGAAATCTAATAGCCCTCCAAACACAACCCAGACTTCTAGGCTAAGACGAGGCAACATTTGGGCTGTAAGTGAAAATTTATTTAGTCTAACCATAGCCCAAAAATAAATGAAATTAAATAAATGAAACCAATGACACTGTTGACTTTTCTTGCTTATTTTAGTCACATGCCGTTTTTGTCAAAGTCAAGTTTATTGTATAGAAGTGTAAAAAATGTAGTAAAAAGACATGTAACTCTGGACTACAAAACCAGTTCTGAGTCACATGGGTATATTTGTAGCAATAGCCAACAATAAATTACATTGATCAATATTATCAATATTGTTTATGCCAAACATCAGTAGGTTGTTCAGTGATAGAAGATATTTTGTCAATTTTCTTACCGTAAATATATTAAACATTTATTTATCATTAGTAATATGTGTTGCTAAGGACTTCATTTGACAACTTTAATTTTTTTATATTTCGATTCTTTTTTACACCCAGATATTCACATATTTTTATCACAGCCAAATATTGACCTATACAAACCATACATCAATATAAAGCGTACTTATTTAGCTTTCAGAAGTGGGTTACATAGCCGGATTATATCATGCATAATAGTTAACCTAGACTGTGAAATTTGTTTCACATATACATACATCTGTACATCTCTTTTTTTTGGGGGGGGAGAAGCATATCTCAGGCCATAGTTCGAAAAACACACAAATGTTTAAGCCTAATGCATTGAGAGACTGAAACGTGACATTGGAAAACAACAGACACGTTTCAGACATTATGACGGTATCATTCATGATGACGTTGAAACGCGTCATGGCATTAGCTGGTTAGGAAACCCTTTCATAAACCGTTCTCTCTCTACCCCCTAATCCACACACACAACCCTTCAGATACACAATGTGTACCAGGCAATGTCAACAATTTAGTCTGTAGGTGGCAGTAGAGTTTCGCTTTCTATATGGCACATAATGGCAGCAGGTGTGAGCAAGTACACGTGTTTGGCCCTCTGATCTTATTAGTATGACATGATCATTTCTATGTAAAGGGACGATCAGTTTTGCGGTCACAAAAATGACTCAGAAACTTGGGAAATATTTAAGGGTGGGCGGTCCTGAAAGTTTTAAAAAGTGGGTCACAAACTTACTGACTTTAAAGTGAGTTGTACTCAGTAGAGCAGAAAGCTTTGCATCTCCCTTCATGAAATTGAGGCACGTTTAAAGTAGGGTTGTGTTTGATTTTAATTTCGAGAAACAAAATTGAATATCACTTTCTTAAACTCATCAGCTAAATTTCCTGGTGATAGGATGTTTTTTTGGGGGGAAAAGATTTGTTTTATAGGGAGTTGAACAGAAATTTAAACAGGCTATGTTCAGATCTTAGTATATTTAACCTATATATCTGGAAAAAAATCCAGATAATTTACTCACCACGTCATCCAAAATGTTAATGTCTTTTTTTGTTCTGTCGAGAAGAAATTATGTTTTTTGATGAAAACATTACAGGATTTTTTCAAATTTGAATGGACTGTAATGGACCCCAACACTTAACAATTTCAATGCAGTTTAAAAGCATAATGGTCTTATCTAGCGAAACGATTGTCATTTTTGGCAAGAAAAAAAAGCACTTTTAAACCACAACTTCTTCCTGCTGTCGTGTGACGTGCCAGCGCAACTTCACGTAATATGTCATCACGTCAAGAGGTCACGAATGACGTATGCGAAACTACGCCCCAGTGTTTACAAGTGTGGAGAAAGAGGACTGTTCCGACGTTGTTGTATGTCAAATGATACTAATTAATGTCTTTGTGTCAGTTTATTGTTTAAAATGGTACGTGAATGTGCGTTTCATATATGTAACACGTGACCTTTCATTACGCAATTACGTGAGGTCGCTCTGGTGCATCACACAACCGGAGGAAGAAAAGAAGTTGTGGTTTAAAAGTGCATATTTTTAATTTTTCTTGCCAAAAATGACAATCGTTTCGCTAGATAAGACCCTTATGCCTCGTTTGGGATCGATTGGAGTCCTTTGAAACTGCAATTTAAAACTGCATTAAAACTTTTAAGTGTTGGGGTCCATTAAACTCCATTAAAATGAGAAAAAGTCCCGGAATGTTTTCCTAAAAAAGCATAATTTCTTCTCGACTGACCGAAGAAAGACATCAACATTTTGAATGACATGGTGGTGAGTAAATTATCTGAAAATGGCCTAATCCTTTAACTTTCACCCCCCCCCCCCCCCTTTGAGTTACGGGGGGTAAAAAGGTGATGTGCACCTTTAAATTAATATAACATTTTTTGGTTTAGAAGCAAAATCTTGGGCTCTTTTTAACGACGCAAATGTCACAAGAACAGATCAAAGATGCAGACGGTCTTAGGTTACCCCTGCTCTTTTCGTTCTCCAAAACGAGAAAACCGTCCTGCCCGGTTGCCATAGAAACAAGCAATTGTGCACCTGGCAAATTGCAGGGCACTTTAAAGCGTTTAATTCAGCGTTTTTCTCGCTCTTCCCGTCCTACAGACGTGACATGTGCACTTTCTGTTCAGATGAAGAAGAGGACAGGAATATCTCCCAAAGCCCTGATGTCAGCACACTGCGTAATATAAGTCATAATGATAATGTGCAAATGAAAAGGTCAAGTTGTTTCAAACCATGTGTGCGTCCACAGTTTGAAATGTGTTGATTCAGTGGCTGGATGACTGCAGGACAGAGATGGAGCCGTTCCCTGTTTCCAATCACAGAGATTTTTGTCCTCAAGATAACGACAAGATTGAGGGTTTCTCTTTTCTGAGGCAGACGAGAGAAAAATACTTTGTTTTAACAAGATAAGCATCACACACGCAGTTTTAAATGAATAAGATAACTCAGCAAGAAATGGATTACTCAAGGGAAGTGATGAATTTGGGATAGTGTGCGGCCCACTGATTATCTAAATTTATAGAGAAGAGGAACAGTCAAGTGTCTCTCTCTTTCTATTTCTCTCTATCTCTCTTTTCTTTTATGCAGTCGAGTGTTTAAAGGGGGGTTATCGTATTTGCACTTTTGATGTTACGTAAAAACGCTGTCATGGTCAGGGAAAAGCTGGAACCTTCATAGCTCTGCATTAAATGAGTCTTCGGAACAAACTAACTGTAACTAACCTTATCTTAAACAGCAGTATGTAAAGACAACCATTAGAGCTCAGTCCCGGCTGAATATATACGCGGGTTTAAACGATCATGTTAAGCGTCGGAGTCTGCACTGGTATCCATCATCATTAGGTTGCCATGGCATTTGCTATGAGGGATGAAAAGGGAGCAGCGGATTAGTTTATCAGAACTCTATTAAAAGAACATTACGCCCTAAGAGTTAAAAGAGAGCGCAGGGAAAACAAATGGACCAATAAGTGCTGTATGACTCGACACATTTCTATTGGAGTCACATGAGTGCACGTTCGAGAAATGTATAAGAAAACTGTACATTCTTCACAGCTCAAGTGTATACAATAAAAATAAGTAAATAATAGTAAAACAAGAAAAATAAATGAGCATGTATGCTTTGAGACAAGATGCATGTTTATATTTCCAGCTTCAAATTGGTTAAATTAGCAGTTTTTTTTAAAGTGGTCATATTAAGATGTACAATTAATCTTTGGTGTCCCTAGAGTGCGTTTGTTAAAGGAATATTCCATTTTCTTAAAAGAAAAATCCAGATAATTTACTCCACCATGTCATTCAAAATGTTAAAGTCTTTCTTTGTTCAGTCAAGAAGAAATTATGTTTTTTGAGGAAAACATTGCAGGATTTTTCTCATTTTAATGGACTTTAATAGACACCAACAATTAACACTTAACTCAACACGTAACAGTTTTTTTCAACGGAGTTTCAAAGGACTATAAACAATCCCAAACGAGGCATAAGGGTCTTATCTAGCGAAACGATTGTCATTTTTGACAAGAAAAATAACAAATATGCTCTTTTAAACCAAAACTTCTCATCTAGATCCGGTCCAGCGCGACCTAACGTAAAATCGTACTGACGTAGGGAGGTCACGTGTTACATATATAAAACGCACATTTGCGGACCATTGTAAACAATAAACTGACACAAAGACATTAATTAGTATCAGTTGACATACAACAACGTAGGAACGGTCCTCTTTCAACACACTTGTAAACACTGGGGCGGAGTTTCGCGTTCGTCTTCTGTGACCTCTTGACGTCATGACGTATTGCGTGGGGTCTGCTGGCGCATTACGACCGGATCTAGACAAGAAGTTGTGCTTTAAAAATGTATATTTGTTATTTTTCTTGTCAAAAATGACAATCGTTTTGCTAGATAAGACCCTTATGCCTCGTTTGGGATTGTTTATAGTCCTTTGAAACTCCGTTGAAAAAAACTGTTAACTGTTGAGTTAAGTATTAAATGTTGGTGTCTATTAAAGTCCATTAAAATTAGAAAAATCCTGCAATGTTTTCCTCAAAAAACATAATTTCTTCTCGACTGAACAAAGAAAGACATCAACATTTTGGATGACATGGTCGTGAGTAAATTATCTGGATTTTTCTTTTAAGAAAATGGAATATTCCTTTAAGGTTTAGCTCAAAAATCCCCACAGAAAATTTATTATAGCATGTTAAAATTGCCACTTTGTGGGTGCGAACAAAAATGTGTCATTTCTGGGTGTGTCCTTTAAAATGAAAATGAGCTGATGAAATGCAAACATTGATCGCCATAATGGTGGTTTGTTGAAATTGAAACTCACTTGTGCTGTCAATTACTTTTTCTCTCTCTGCACTAAATGGCAGTGCCGTGGTTGGATAGTGCAGGTTAAGGGGTGGTGTTTTTGTAATAAGACTCGCTACCTATGTCTCAAAACAGGCGAAATCTGAATGACCTAACTTTTCATATGGGTTACTGGGTTGATTTTTTTCATGTTTTAGGTTTTGGGTTCCCACATTTTAGTTAACTTCAAGGACCTTTCAAGGACTTTCCAGGTCCAGTACCCTCATATTCAAGGACTAAATTTGAAGACACATTTCAAGTGAGATCAAGGTTACATCATGTTAGGTTTTAAGATACATTGTTACAGTTCACTTTCGAGGTAACTCGCGCTGCGTCACTGCGGTGACACTTTGGAGACGCCTCCAGGGGTAAGTGCGTCTGAATGTGTATATCAAATTCAACCAATGGTGAGGCTTAACAACAAAGACAGGGTGATGCGGGACCCAGGAAGTATATCGCTATCTCAAATATTGCCAAAGACAGTGTTACAGGGACGCAGGAAGTATGGCAAGGGATATGCAGCGTCTCGTTCCCTTCTCAGGGAACAACAGTTACATACGTAACCCGAGATGTTTTCATTTGTCAAACACAACTATGCAAAAAAGCATTTTGGTATGAATCAACATTCGCATGCAGAAGATATAAGCATTTAAAGTGAACAGTTTAGCACGTGTGCTTAAAAAGTCTAAAATTTGTATAATATTATCCTACACTACACAGGGAATAATATGGATTTTTTTCCAGAAAACTTATAATGACTTGTATCTATGTATATTTTCAACAACTTCCCAGGGCCTTGAATTTTCCCCCCAGATTTACAAACTTTCAAGGATTTCTAGGACCCGTGGGAACCCTGTAGGTTGATAGAAGCACTGGGGACCAAATTATTGCCCTCAAACATGGAAGAAAAAAATGTACACTATACGACCCCATTTAAACAATTATTGACCTTACTTAAATACTATGCAAAATATATCTTACTTGCCATATCAATTTTTCCCTGGTAATTTAACAATATAATTCCCTTGTTTTCCCCTTATACCCCATGCTTTTGATTTTTTTATCACAGCTAAATGTGTTTTAGTATTTCTTTTGACACAAACTGTTGCTTCATCGATATTCTTTTTGTGATATTCATACACTTCACTTTAAAGGGGACATATTATGAAAATCTGACTTTTTCCATGTTTAAGTGCTATAATTGGGTCCCCACCAGTGCTTCTATCAAGCTAGAAAATGTAAAAAAAAATCAAACCCGTAACAACCAGTTTTGGTAAATCATTCTCTGTAAGCATGTGAAAAAATAGGTCACTGAAATTTGGCTCCCCCAAATGGATAATATTCCCCTTAATCTGTACTATCCAACCATGACACTGCAGTTTAGTGCAGAGATCAACTCATTTGCATTTAAAAGGACACACCCAAAACGGCACATTTTTGCTCACACCTACAAAGTGGCAATTATAACATGCTATAAATTATCTATTTATTATGGTATTTTGAGCTAAAACTTTACATACGTACTCTGGGGACACCAAAGATTTATTTCACATCTTAAAAAAGCCTTGTGAAATATCCCCTATAAGACATTTTATCTCATAATTTATTGCACAGATGAAAACATATCATGATGGGTTAAAACAATCATGATATTAAAGTCCCACTGTGATGAAAATCAGTTTTTTATTGTTGTTTATATCTGGTGATTTTATATGCTTTAAGACAAACCATGTGCAAATTTATCATTCAACACCATTTATTGGTTTCCTATGTCACAAAGATGTAACCAATCACATCAACACAGTTGAACGAGTGGATCAGTAGTTGGAGTCATAGATATTACGTATGGATGCATAGACTCAATGCTGAAACGATTGCAGCCGGGGTGCTTCAGCTCTACTTCTGTGATGCTCACACGTGGAGTATGAATGCTTTAACCTGTTAGCGCTAAAGATAATAGTGTTGCATATGCACAGTTCACATATACAGTGTTTGAAACCTGACTCTGAAACTGACAAATGTAGCATCTATTTACATATATATCTATGGTTTCAGCTAGTGCAAAAAAGTGGAGGCGGGGGCTGATTTGCATATTCATATTCATGGTCCGAGCTGCGCGATTGAGTAGAGACGGGAGCTAATTTTCATATTCATAGATCTGTGTATGGGTCAGTGACAAAAACGGTTTGGCAAAATAAGAATTTTTTTCTTAAAAAAAAAAACAAACTTGTTTTAAAAGCATGCATCAGGTTTATTTCAAGGCACAGTGTATTTATGTTAATATTATGCAATAAAAAATACATTTGCACCATTTGTATGAAAGTTAAGGCTGAATGGACCTGAAAATGTCAAATGTAACCACAAATTTTTGTAATATTTGTCCTGACAAATGCTGAAAACAGCTCTATTTTCTAAATAATCTTTGAAAAATGATGTAAAAATGTATGTAAAAAAAATCATATTACACTAAACTAGATGATTATATTTTAATTTTTTCCACATTTTTTTAATGAATATATTTATATTTTCATTTAAAAAAAAATGCTAGTTACACAAATTGACACAGACCGGTTACACCAAATTGACATTTTTGCAATTATCCCCCCAAATATTCTTGATTTGGGGGGATGAAATGAAACCAGAAATTTTAGACTTGGTCCTCAAAAAAAAAAAAAAAATTGTATGCAAGTGATGAAATGTAAACCTTTTACATTTATTTTATTCATACGGACACAAAATATTTAACGTCAGGTCATTGACACGTATACTAAATGAGACAAGGGTGTAGAGTTACATTTAAGCCGTTTTAAAGTATGAGGAAATAACTGTGATAGGTAAAACTTTTAAAAGAAAAGACCATCTGCTTTTAAACAAAAGTCTCTTATCACCTTTCAAATATGGGTTTCTTCAAAAATTCTCTGAGATAAATCTATTTTTATGAAGGACTTTTTGTTAGAGATCAAATTCAGAGCGATCATCAAAACAGGAGTTTGAACTGTTTGCCCTAAGGGAATACTTCCAGGTTTTGTAAGTTGGGTAAGAGCACCACCTGGTGGATAAAAACGGTATTACGAATTGCCAGAAAAACTTGCATTTTCTTTGAACTGACATGTTAACTTGTCAATGGCGGGGAAAGAGTTAAGTGATAAAATTATTAACTACAGGGGGACTTTTCTTAAAAATAGTGCAGAGTAATCTAAGAAAGAATCTATCTACAAACACAGCAATATGAAATAAATTACGGATGTAACATTTACTTAACCAATAATTATATACTTTTTATCAAAACTAAGAAAATATATATATGTAAGAGTCACACTTTTTACAGTGTTACAGTATAGTTGTATTTAAAACCTTGGTTCCTCAAAGGACCACTTAGTTTTTAAAGCCATTACCTTTTAATAATCTAAAGAACCTTTTTCACCACACAAACCTTTTGTGAAACAGAAAGGCCTGGAGAGGAGGTAATGATGTATGCTCTCTCTGTCAGGATGATATATATTTTTATATATGATGTCTCTGTTACAATGCTAGATATATAAGGGCAGCTTTTGTCTTTCACACGATCTGTATTGTATGAAAAAATATGATGTACCAAGGTGATGATATATACAACTCTGTGTGTGTGCGCGTTTGTATTTTGACATTAAATCATTTCTGTCCATATAGGATGGATTTGAAGGATATGATCTCCACATGGGGAAAAACAGAAAGATGACAAATATTTTTCCTTCCGCTCAGCCTGAGGAATGATTGAATTGTCAAATCACACCTGAGGCTTATAGAGAAGTGAAGAAAAACCTTTATGTGGATATAGATTTTGTGATTTTTGTATTCCGGTGAAGCGTTGGAGAAGAAGACTGGATGGGTCTTCTGGGTTGTTGCTAAGGAGTTTCTATGCAGATAAGCGGTGCATAGCTTTAAGGCCAAAGTTTGATCAATTTTTTTACGTTTATGCTAGGGTTCACGTACAGTGCGTGTAATGCAATTTTCGTCATCTGAAGTGCGCACTCGTACTGTACACGCACCATCAGATTTTTAAAACCCTGAGTACATTGTATGTGTAGGTCGCGCATTGACTTTACAGGGGAATGTAGTACATAGCACATGAAATTGCAAATTGCAATGACAAATTGCATTTTGTCGCAATAAGTAAACTATACATTGCCAGGCTGTGCGTTTGACCCTCGCGTACATTTACGTAAAACAGACTATACTCCAGGCTTTATAGGCCAATTTCTAGGTGGTGGTTTATCAAGACAATAGATCCCAGGCCTCCATGATATTCTGGTCTCCAGATATGTCCTTCCTTTCATGTAAGATCGTTTTTTGTTTTATCACTAGATATAATTGCTTATCACACCTTTCCTCAATAAACAGCACTTTATTCTGAGATATCATGAAGTATCATTCATGTCCGTCGCACATGCGGTGGTGCTGGATGAGTAACTCACAAACATTTAATACATACAGAGTAAGCTCTGATCAAATCTCTGACCTTAAGTATGAGCAATAGTGATGGTTGCTTACTCGTGTCCTCTGCTGGGTTGTTTCAACCCATGGTTGGGTAAAATATGGACAAAGCCAACTGCTGGGTTGAAATTAACCTATGCTGGGATGTTTTAACATCAAACATGAACTGCTGGTTTGTCCATATTTGATCCAACCTTGGGTCGAAACAACCCAGCATAGAGTACAGCTAACATGATTAATGTGTAAGATTCAGGCTTTTTTGCTTGTACGTCTATCTAGTTGTGGTTTATTAGAGTCAAGTGCTCAAGCAAAACGAAATCGAAATTTCCTGTTCTTTAGTAGCATTTGTTGCTTTCTCTCTTTCACACACACTCATTCGATAGCATTAAAGCCCATTAACTGGTTGTCCTGGGGGAGATGCTGGTTTAATTATAACAACAATGGAAAGTGCGTGTGTGTGTGTGTGTGTGTGTGTGTGTGTGTGTGTGTGTGTGTTCACAGCATAACACCATGTGGTTTTTATCACAAATCTGTTAAACACTTTTAAAGCATAAAAGCACTTCTAATTTGATATGCCTTAACTAAATTTGGCTGCTTATAAGGAGTTATTTACTGCAATAGTCCAACTGTTAAACAAAATTATTCATATTTGATAACTAAAATAATGTCATAATCAGGTGGTGATTTGATCCGAGCCTTCGGTAATAAACTCACTGAATTATTCTTTGTTATATAGCATGAATTTATATAGTGAGAAGAGAAACTGGCCTAAAAAATCTGCCCTCTTTACATCAGGACTCAAATTGGGTTTTTTACCAGTCCGTAGTGATGAATCAATATTGATTTATCTATGGATCACGGCTTGAGTGTTTTGAAATGACTTGCACGTCACAGGATAGCTTTTCTTGTCAGAGGCATAATGGAACTGAATATATTACAGTTTGACATCACATACTGTAAATTTTGATTTATCACCCAGTCATGCTGAACCTTATTTATATTTTATTAATTTAATTGTTTATTATTATATTTGTTTATTGTAAAAAAAACTTTTCTGCAAATTTTAGATTAATATACTATAATAAATACATATTATATAATTAAAATATAATATTATTACTTGTAATTTTTTGAAATTATAAGATTTAGCACTGTATTAACATAGACGGTTTCAGCAGTAACAACATAAACAAACGGCACGTAACTTCCGTAAACTCTGCAAAGAATCAATAAAAACAAAGTCCTTTAGAGTAGTTTATTTCTAATAACAAGGAAAATAAACAGACGTAGATTACCTTGTTTCAAATCATAGCTAAAACGTATCAAAAACTACACTGTGTAAAATGTGTACTATATAATGCAGAGGTCCCCAACCACCGGGTCGCGACCCAGTACTGGGACGTGGACAAGTTGCCACCGGGGCGCAAGAACGTCCCGAAAAAAATTTGTATAATAGCCACGTAATAGCTTAATCGGGTATTTTGTACTTTAAGAGCCGACTTCAAATAACATCAATCATTTCCACTTTTGTACAGAGCCGCGCTCTATCTCTTTTTCTCGGCCTCTCTCTCTCTACCAGCGCATCACGATCACATTGCTGTCATTAAAGTTTGAGCATACAGTACTTCTAAAACACAATCGATCAAAGAATTGCGGAGGTATGACTTTATGAATCATTTGGAAATGTACGTCGCAATGATGTACATATGCGGAGACGTTCAACTGTGTGACTGCGCAAATTACTGAAAAGTAATTATTTTATTCTTCTTTAAAACAACTTCAGAATTATCCATCGATCATAGCACCATGATCAAAATAAACTATTAGGCTAATACAGGGAACTACACTAACCTTTTCCACTGGTGGCACTTGCGCTACCAACTTTTTGAGTTACTGGCGCAAAATATGATTTGGTCGCACATATTTTTTTCAAGTTATATTAAGGCGCTCTGGTTAATAATGAACAATAATGAAACTGTATTGCATACAGATATGCTTTTTATTTTACTTGCCATCTTTTAAACCACATGCTGCCTTGTTTTCTTAAACGTTTCAGTCAGTGTTTCCCACAGATCTGAAATTTACTTGGTGGTGGTAACCGGTAAAAAGGGCAATCATTACCCACTGACAAATAATGGTCTACTATACATATGACGAAGAACTAATAATGTGTGACACAACACAATAATTTTAATTTATTGAAAATTAATATTAATTTCACATTATATTTCATTAATCTAAACACTCCAAACTTCCTTTGCCATTAACAAAGCTGACACTGTTTGTCAAAGCACCACGAAAACACTTACTGTTTTTGCACTGATATATGAAGCAATTAGACCCCTTTTATCAAACTCAATATAATACAATACTATGTATAGTATATTAATAGACAGTGCAGGTCTATAGATTATAAATGTGACTGATGTTATGACTGATGTTATAATGGTAATAATTTCTATTAAATAGGCACTTTTACTGCTTCTGCTCTATCTTTCTATTTCTCTCTTGCCGATTTAAAAAGCTTAATCCACTTATTATTTCAATAATATTATTCCACTTATTTTATTTTCAAATCTACTTGCTGTCCCGGTGACAAACTTTACATTGCTTTGCTCGTTTAGTGCAATGGGCTTGACATTAGCACTGCTTTTTTGCTACAATCTGTGCAAACTTAATATGGATATGGTTTTAGAAAAGATATGGTTTATTAATAATAAGATTATTAAAAACATGTGAGAAAGAAAACGCAGCGCGTGGTCGTATCAAGAACCATCGCCATAGAAACCGAAGGCACGCTAAACTGCACTCGAGCTTTAGCGCGGTAGCGCTCATGGCCGTTTTCCGATCGACTCGGGTTATAAACTCAATATTAATCAGACTTGGGACCCAAAGTAATTAAACTAGGACCTAACCGGACCCGACAGACCATTTAAAATCTAAACCCGGAACCATACGGGTCCCGCGTCCTCAGTGAAGAAAGACCTCTGCTCAAGTTCAGAAACATGGAAGACACTGCGCTTGCGTCGCATCGCACCCAATTCATTGAGAAACAGCTGAGCACGCAAACGTACACTGATAGGGAGAGACACGACGTGCTTTCACGCAAAATGAAGCCAACGTGTTGATGGCTCAGAGCACGTTATAAAACGTATTCTTAAAATCCACATTTATGTTTTAATAAATGCTCATAGTAAATCATAGCATATTGTCTAAAACATTAGGTAGCACATTTGCGACCCATTAAAAATTAGGGTCGCAACGGCAGTTCAAAAGGTCGCATATGCGACCATTTTGGTCGCAGTGTAGCTCCCTGGGGCTAATAATATTTTAACGGCTCACTTTTAACGTAGGTTTGAAAGGAACCTAAACTTGTCAATCATCATTAATCATGGTAAACGTGAGTCTCCGTGCCTCTCTGCCCAGTCGCAATTTTTCTGGCATCTCTCCTCCTTCACTGCATTTTTCTTCTCTTCTGTTACTTGGAATTGGGTCTCGAGCCCGACCAAGATTCGAGCTGCCTTTGAAAACAGCAAGCCAAGTTCGTTTAGGTTCCATTAATTAATAAGACTAAATGGGCAGGCAAACTAGTAAAAACAATGAAAGTAAAAAACAATACAAAATATACTATAGCCTAAATAAAGCAATTATTAAGTTTCCTAATGCATGGTTGTTATCTTTACTTCCCTTTAAAACGTACATTTTGAAAAGTAGGATTTTCAGCACGTTTGAACAGCAACTCAGCGACCCCAACCCCCTGGTCCGCAAATTTTTTTAAGCTGAAACCGGTCCGTGGTGAAAAAAAGGTTGGGGACCCCTGATATAATGTATACAATCTTAAATACAGATCGGCTGCCAAACCTCCCAACAAATAGCGGTAATCCATGATTCCCTCGTCTTAAGGAAACCAAAATATTTGTTATTTTCAATAAAGTATTTGTTCAAGAGTTCAATTTAGCAACTAGTCAGACCATAAAAAAAAAACAGAGCCCAGAAGTTGCATAACCGCACATGCGTCCGTTGAAACCGTTGAAATACATATTACGATAGAATACTGTATAATAAAATACAGCCTAACAAACCTAAAAGATGCATGTAGAAATACAGTAAAGTATTTGTTACTGTTTTCTAGTTATACAGTACAGTACATTGAATTACAGTACATTTACTGTATTTCAAAATACAGTATGTTGCTGGTAACTTACACTGTAAAAAAATTCTATAGAAATTTCAATGTTATTGCAGCTGGGTTGCCGGTAATTTACAGTAGATTTAAATTGATGTTATTTACTGACAAGAGTTTGTTCAAAGTTAAATAAATTTTAAATATTAACAAGTCTTTATCTTTACAGAATAAAACTATACAATAACAGCCTCATGCAAAGCATTCTGGGAACCAGAAATCATCAACAACCTTTTTCTGTTTTTTTTCTGTTTTTTTAGTTTTACACTGAAAAAAATGATTAATTGAATTTAATCAATTTTTTTAAGGTAAGTGGTTGCAATCAATTTATTTAAGCTACATTTAAACAAAAGTTTTATATTTTACTTTGCTTTACTAATCTTTTTTTCGTTTAAATGTAGCTTAAATAAATTGATTGCAACCACTTACCTTAAAAAAATTGATTAAATTCAATGAATCATTTTTTTCAGTGTACTCTGTAAAGACAAAGACTTGTAAATGTTAAATTTTCATTTAACTTTGAACAAAATGTTGCCATAAATAACATAAATTTAAATCTACGGTAAGTTACCGGCAACCCAGCTGCAATTTCTACGGATTTTTTTGTACTGTAAAATCATTAACTGAAATGGCTTTAAACTGCTTCATAATTAAACACAGAATCCTACTAATGTAGCTGTTTTTCAGATGCATTAAATATAATTTTTGAGTAGAATGTCCACAATGCCTGGACTGTTTTGCGATTTTATTTTAGCTGAATTTTAAAATAAAATTTTATTTTATTTTAGCTGAATTTTATTTGAAACCTAAGCCAAAACGTCTAGGGCAGTCTTGAGAAGAAATACAGTATTTGTATTGGTTTTGTCTGCTATTTTTTTACAATAAATAATTGTTTAAACTTCCTCATTTACTGTTGTCCATGTCCATCAATCCACTACCAAATAGATGAGGTAGATGTAATAGTTGAATAGTATTGAGTAGAGAGACAATTCACATTTAATTACCTGTCGATCAATGTGTTAAAGGTAACTGCTCTGAGCTCTCTAACCTTTACTTTCATGAAGGACTGATCAATTCTATAGCTTCAGTTTCTGTCTGATTATAGTTTAGGATTAAGCTCTTAAACCTTTAAACTGTGTTTTGAGTAAGTCAGCAGTACCATGCTTTCAGATGTCTACATGTTACATTTGGAGAGCACATTAAGCTATATGTTGTGAGATATGCACTGGTTTGAGTCTTCCCTCTATTAAGAGGGAGTTATTTTGCCAACTATTAAGTGTATACTTGGATAAAATTGGCCTTAACCTTAGCAGCTAAGAACTTATAAGTCACAAAACAATTTTTGACTTTATAGCTGTTCTGTTATGGATTGATGCACAAACCCAAAACGGCGTCATCGCTTTGCGCTTTTCTTTGAAAAGGCCCCGAGCCGAATGCCGACACGTTCTGATTCAGAGCACAAGAGCTGCGTATTTGAAAGGCGGATGGGAGTAAAATAGTTTTGTTTCCATGGCAACAAAATTGCAGGAGCGTCATAGCGAGGGTTGTTTCCAACCGGAGGGGGACAGATAGTGATTGCTGTAATCATGCTGGGAAAATAATAAGCTAATGAGAAGTGACTGAATAGCATTTCTCTCTTCCCCTGGGCTGTATATCTTTAACCTTCTCTCTCTTTCACAGCTGGCATCTTTAGGGTTCTCTCTCACACGCTGATTAAAGCCGCTCTGTGCCAAAATGTGCGTGTCCGCGTCTGCATGTGACAAACTCCCACTGTGGTGACTCAGATGCTACATTCAGAATGGAATACTGATGTACTATTGCACATTAATACACAGTATATACAGTCAGTGTGCTGCGTGCTATTTAAAGTATGTGAATAGCATGCAATGATTAACGTTTAAAACAGTATATGCTATGATATGCTACGTAAAAAATGTACATATATGCAATATAATAATGCTTTAAGTTTGTAAAATCAATTTAAACTTTATTCAAATATGTGACCCAATGTGAAAACCCTGATAAAGTTATTATTTTTTATAAGTGATTAATTATGAAAACTATAACAAAATTTTAACAAAATTCATCTTCATGTCCTCGTATCTTTGCTAAAACTGACTATATGCATAACTTTTTCATGTATTAAAATCATTAATTTATTGCAAACTATTGTGATATACTTGTTTGCAATATATTTGATCATTTTGATATATTGTGTAGGCCAAAATTATGTTATAATCCATGCCTGATGTTACTTCTGGTTTATTTATCACAATGTGTCAGGAGCAGGAGACGGAAGAACCCAATTGCAGACGGTGTCGGGGGAAACAGAAAACACTTTAATAAATACACTGAAAAATAAAGCCCACGTGGGGGCAAAATCACACTGAACAAGACACTTTACTAATGGACAAACTACACTAGACAAAAGACTTCACACTAACTGGACTTGACTCATTTAAACACTAGATTGACAAGACTTGAGCTGACATAAATAGTACAAAATGAACCAGCACAGGACCAAGGATACAAAGGGATTAAATAGCAAAAACTAAACAAGATAACAAGGGAGGAACAGGTGATGGGAATAAACTAATGATTGAACAATTAACTGGGAGAACAAGGGGGTGGGGTCAGGAGACGAGACACCGAAGGCACATGACTCGAAGCACAAGATCATGGGCCTTCACATAAGACATGGGACTGTCAGAACCCAGCCATAATGACAAGACATAATATTAAACATGATACAATGGCCGGATCCTGACACAATGGAAATAGAAAAGTCAGGTTAAGTGCATAGCATTGTGGGATATAGTATTGCATGCGCTGTGTTTTCTGTTTGTATACTTCAGTTTTCCTTACTCTTGGGTAGCGTTGTGTGTTACTGCTCCTCCTCTGGCGAAATCTCCTCAATGCTCCTGTTTGCATAATAAGTAATAAGTGTTGATTGTCAAAATAGCTTTGAATTGCTCGGGGCAAGCTTTAATTTAAGACCGCACAGGGAAAATGGAACCCCCGCTGAACAAACTAAATGTCATGATGCTTTATTCTGACATCATGTATCGTTATCCTGACTTTTGTAATTATTTCTCTTTTTGACAGACTTAGACCTATGACCAGTTTTGGGGGTAACGCATTACAAGTAACGCGCATTACGTAATTATATTACTTTTCTGAAGTAACGATTAAACTAACGCATTACTTTATAAATGTACACATTAATATTTTAGTTACTTTTATTAGAAAGTAATGCGAGTTACTTTTCAGTTTAATTAATTAAATTTAAAAATAACATAATGTACTGAATTAAACTGAACATATTAACGTAGAATTACGCGTTCTGTGCGCCTGAGCGGGAACAGTTTGAGTCAGAAACAGAGATGGCAGGCCAGAGCTTGACATTTTTGCGACAATAAAAAACACCTGCAAGGCCTGAAAAAGATCAAGCCTCGGCCAAGTACGCAAAAGTAACTTTAAAGTAGCGTAAGCATTACTTCCATGAAAAGTAACTAAGTAATGCAATTTGTTACTTTTTTGGGGAGTAACTTTATGCATGTAATGCATTAGTTTTAAAAGTAACTTTTTCCATCACTGCCTATGACTTTATATTTATAATTTCATTTTTTTTTATATTTCATTTAATATAATTGAATTTCTAATCTAAGACCATTGGTTAAATGTTTACAATAGTTTTAAAAACCTTGAACTTTGGGTTGGTTGTGTAGGTCTTAAGATGCATTGAAGAGAAGTACTAGAACATTAAAGAGCTGAATATGACAGATTGATGGGTTGATTTAAACCACTTGATGTCTAAAGTTTCATTCCTTTCTTCCAAAGGATTTATTGGGATTTTGACTGTTCCCTTCATTGTTAAAAGAGGTTAAAATCTTGATTGGTTAGTAAAGGTGTAACACACTGAGGACTGAATGAAGGACTGGGCTACGTTTGAGGAGTTGAAAAGGTCTGGAAGAATAAGGGTCAAAATTTTTATTTCTGTTTATTTATTTGTTCTCTCTTTTCGTCAGAAAGTATATAAAAATAGATATAAAAAATCAAAAAATTCTAACTGACCCACTGATGTCATATGACATGTTTTTATTACCTATCTGGACATGGACAGTATACCGTACATACATTTTCAATGGGGGGTCAGAAAGCTCTCAGACTAAGGGCCCTTATTTTAACGATCTAAGCGCATTGTGTAAAGCGCACTGCGCAACGTCGAAAAGGGTTGGTACAATTTTTTTAATGAGAAATGGGAGTATTTTGGGCGTAACGTGCAATAAACCAATGAGAGTCTCAGCTCTTATCCCCTTTAAAAGCTTGTTGCCCTGGCGCTATGTCTAATCCCTATTTAGATGACGGACTTTGTAAACTGAAAAACTAAGCGGAGGAAGAAGATCCCTAGTTTAAGATTATTGTTAAATAATTGTGTTGTTTTCACTTACCAGGCTGCAGGTGAAGCAGCTCTTTGTGTCTTCTAACGTCTCATAATTAGTCCTCATTTATGTCCAAGAGACTCAATAATAATCTTTTACATTCAATCCTTTAATCTTTCATATTTAAAAGTGTTTTTGTGCTGCTGCGCATTCATGTATGTGTTACGCAAACCCGCGTTGTCGTCCCGTTTAGGCGCATATTACTAATGCGCTCTTTAAATAACAAAAAAATATTTTAGTTGCCTCAAAATAGCAACGCGCCAACAATGCACCTGAACACACCTCGTTTTCAGACCAGAACGGCCATGGGCGCAAAAGGGGGCGCAAATGCATTTGCTATTTAAACAACGCGCGCTAAACGTGAAAATTATAATTGCGCAGGGTGGAAAATAGCAAATGACACTTGCGTCGCGCATTGCACTGCATTGCGCCGTGTGTAAGATAGAGCCCTTAATCTAAAACATCTCAAACTGTGTTCCGAAGATGAACGGAGGTTTTATGAATTTGAAACGACATGAGGGTGAGTCATAAATGACATAATTTTCATTTTTGGATGAACTAACCCTTTAAGACATAGCAAAATATTGAAAAACCGTGGTGCTATCCTTTAAAAAGGTACTAATATGTGCCTTTTAGGTACTAATATGCACTGTTTGGGTACAAAGGTGTACCTTGTTGAAAGGGTGCACTGTCCCAGTGACAGCATTTGTACCTTGATTTCTGAGAGTGCAGCGTTGGGTCAAATTGGGTTAAATTAACCCAGAAAATGTTTATATTTGACTCAACAATAGGTTAAAACAACAACCAAGCACAGGATAAATTACAACCCAACAGGCTGGGCTCATCCCTTTTTATCCCAACGCTGTGTTGGAAATAACCCAGCATTTTTTGTGGATTTCAGTCATAAATGATCTTAAGTTTCCTCAGGAGAGGGAATTTTTCTTGGGTTAAAACTTGTACAATAACACTATGATGACTTTCCCAATCCCGTGTAATTAGGTCTATAAAACTTCCTCCATCATCATTTGGTATTCCTCTCTGCACATAATCAAAATTAGAGGTTAACTCAAGGTTAATATGTAGGCGTCTCACTCTCCGTGCACACACACTGTTTGTCCTTTATGCTGTCGTTTTTTCTCTTTCTTTCTCTTTTGCCTAATATGGTTAGATGGTGCGTCACACACATGTGCATTCATACTGTAACATTGCAATAAAGAACTTCAACATGTGACTCAAGGGAGGGAAATGTCTTGCGTTAACCGATATCCATTTATATGATAATAGACAGCCCGCGGAAAGGCAATTAAAGCGACAGCGGCCTGGTTGTTTTGTCTCATGGTGAATAATGGAAAATAGAGGATGGCTCTGTTTAACAGCTCTGTGGTCAGAGATAAGACGCACATAAACACACACTCATTAGAGTTCACTGCTCTAATTAGATTGGCTTGGGTTCTCTTCGAAAAGAACGTACAGTGAGTTTGTCGTCGTGTGACGTATGGGATCTTCTCCGAGCATCTCAAGTCTGAGTTATGTAAAGGTTATTTAGGGATTTAGCTGTGATTGACAGCTCTCGTTTAGTGCATTTTAACACTGTCTGTAATTCACCACAAGGTGGCGTGTTGCTCACACACTTAACATCCATTATAATGTATATACTGTATATATAACAGAAGGGATGAGAGGGTTGTAGCAGGGATGCATGCTTGGCAACCAAAACACAAGCAGCCGTTTAAAGGGACATTCCACTTTGTTGAAAATATGCTCATTTTCCAGCTCCCCTAATGTTAAACATTTGATTCTTACCGCTTTGGAATCCATTCAGCTGATCTCCGGGTCTGGCGCTAGCACTTTTAACATAGCTTAGCACAATCCATTGAATCTGATTAGACCATTAGCATTGCGCTAAAAAAACCCCAAAGAGTTATGATATATTTAACATGGCTGCAGTAGGCGTAGTGATATTACGCACTGCCCGAAAATAGTCCCCTGCTATTGAAAGTAACCAAGGGGACTATTTTCGGTCACTGCGTAATATCACTATGCCTGCACCAGCCACAAGTCCTTGATTATTACGCCAGTTTGAGAGTATAGTTCCTAGCCATATCTGCCTAGAAAATCGCAACTTTTAATTTTGCGTCGGTCTAAATACACGATGTAACTACAGAAGAGTCAAGTTTTAAATAGGAAAAATATCAAAACTTATTTTTAGCGTGATGCTAATGGTCTAATCAGATTCAATGGATTATGCTAAGCTATGCTAAAAGTGGTACCGCCAGACTCGGAGATCAGCTGAATGGATTCCAAAACGGTAAGAATCAAATGTTTAATCCTAGGGGAGCTGAAAAATTAGCATATTTTCAAAAAAAGTGGAATGTCCCTTTAACACCATAATCGTGAAAATGTGATATTAAAATCCACTAGTTATATGTTAAAACATAACTGCATATGATGGGAAAATAACTGCAAGACTGACCCTTCTGATCCCTGTAGGTTATCTGATATGTTTATGGCAAATTAATGTTATAATCGAGTTTTGAACGTGATAGACTCCATCTATAGTATGACTTCAGAGGTATAAAGTGTTTGGCAAGCGCTCGGGAAAACCACCATCATGCATTTATATAACAGATGGCGCCTGATGGTAATTTTCACGTGCAATTAACTCCATTCATGAAGTGTCCACATTATGAGACTGTTTGTGTGTAGGGGTTTATTGCGTTGCCCGTATTTGGAAAACAAGAAGTCATTAAACTTAGATTACGTAAGTTGGTCTTGGATATTTACACGTCTCATGGTCATCGAGTTATTTCAGATGGGTGGGATATTTCATTGTTTCATTGAAAATAAAATGTCAAAAGTAAAGCGTGTCAGATCCTTGCGTGTGCATAAAGTTAATCCGGATCACAGAGGTGGAAAATGTGTTTGTGTATAGTTTGTGGGTAGAAAGGGACAATGTCTCCTAAATCCAGTATGCCGCCTTCGTAGGGTGCTATTGACAAAAAGGCTGTTAGAAATTGCAAACAGCTATTTGATAAATGCTATCCCTTTGACATAAAGGCAAGAACGATGTATCCTTTCCAGTCGAGGCAATCCCACAAGGCATCAGATCAGTCCAGAATAAGATACAAAGCAAGATAAATGTTGTTAATGATTTTTTTAGCAAGCAGGTGCCTGTGTAGTATGCAGGCAGCTCACTAGTTTTTGGAACAGAGCCAGTCTGTGTGCATCTGTGTCTGGGAGCGAGTTCAGCCGACTGTGAAATGATTCTGTTAGTGTCATTTCTATCACACACACACTTCCAGGATCCACGCGGCAGCCGCATGCTGCGTCTGAGGAGGCTTGATGGCTCCCCGCGGCCTCACACATTGTAACACGGTTGTTTGTGTATTCTGCCACTTTTTGGAAGGCGATAAAAAACCCCGCCACAGGGTACAACAAGGAGATTTGAGACCGAAGGCATGATAGATACCGCCTTGTAAACAAATTTAGGGATTATTAGTGGTATTGCTCATATTTAGGAAAGTAAATTTCGGTCATTCTGTAGTGACTAAAAAATGTTGCATTGTTTCAGCCCATAGTTGGATAAAATATCAACAAACCTATTAATTTAACCTTTAAAATTTTTATATTTGCAACCCTGGACAACAAAATCTGTCTTAGCATGGGCAAATTTGTAGCAATAGCCAAAAATATAGATTTTTCTTTTATGCACAAAATCATTAGGATATTAAATAAAGATCATGTTCCATGAAGATATTGTAAATTTCCTACCATAAATATATCAAAAATGTATTTATCATCTGTAATATGTGTTGCTACTTCATTTGGAGGCAATTTTCTCAATATTTAGATTTTTTTGCACCGTCAGATTCCATATTTTCAAATAGTTGTAACTTGGCCAACTATTGTCCCATCCTAACAAACCATGCATCAACAAAAAGCGTATTTATTCAGATGATGTATTTCATATAAGATGATTATAAATATATAAATCTTAAATGTATATAAAACTCATGACTGGTTCAGGGTCACATTTGATTTAACATGGGTTCAAAATAAAATGAAAGTTAATTTTACCTACGTTTTGCAAGTGATGGGTTGATATAACTTTTAACACCTTAGGCGTCATCCCACCCTATTGAATGAAATCTACACTCTTTGTGCTTTTAAATGACATATAGTTTGTCGTGATTAGATAAGAATTCACAAGCAAAACACTGAAATAAACGTAGGCGTCCCACTGGCGGGACAGTGACATTTCGCAGGATTTAAATGTTTTCATAAATGAAAACATTTAAATCTTCATAAATTAATCAATTACTCTCCCTACATAATTTATTTTATAAAACACGGTTGAAATGTCTATTCTAGAGGCTTAGACCTTTCCAACGATATATAGTTTGTAGTGATAGATTAAAATTTACATCAACACTATTAAAGTAAACTTAGGTGTCCCGTATTTGGGACCAGGGTTGGGGAAAGTTACTTTTGAAATTACAATATTAAGTTACTTCTCAAAAAATAAGTAATTGCACTACTTAGTTACTTCTCATGGAAAGTAATGCTTACATTACTTTTAAGTTACTTTTGCGTTACTTTTTTTAAATTGGCTGATGCTTGATCTCTTTCAGGCTTTGCAATGTGTTTTTTATGACAGAGAAGTTCTGCATTCAGAAACTGCATATTTCCGTTGCAAAAATGTCAAGCTCAGGCCTGCCATCTCCGTTTCTGACTTAAACTGTTCCCGCTCAGCCGCGCCGCATAGAGTGCGTAATTATACATTAATATGTAAGGAAGAATTGATGACGGGCCGTTAAATTATAAGAAAATAAAACTTTTCTTATAATTCAAAGGACCAGAGTCAATTATTCCTCTTTTACCACGGTTACCACAAACATTGCTCTGGTGCCTATTTTTACGACATTTGACAAGTTAAGTGTGCGGTTTACAGAAAAATAATCAACACCCATGGAACATTTCTCAGCGAATCAGAATAAAGCATTTAACAGTCCTGTGGTAACTCAAATATCAATGTGTACATTTATAAACTAAGTAATGCGTTACTTTACTCGTTACTTTAGAAAATTAATATTATTACGTAATGCAAGTTACTTGTAATGCGTTACCCCCAACACTGTTTGGGACGGCGACGCTTATAAAAATGAGTTGAAATTGTTTAACTTAATTTAAGCTAAAGTAAAATTTAAATATATATTGATGTGACTTACTGCACTGTAAAAAATCTTTGCTGCCGTAAATCAACTTTACAATCAACTTTTGTTGAATCAAGATTTGCAGGTCATGTCAACTTACTATTGTTTATCTTGACAAGAGATGAGTTGCTAAGACTTATAAAATGAACTTTTTTTAACAATATTTTGTGGGTTATAGGAATTCACCTCTGGTCAGGATGGATAGTGGTGAGTTGAAGTTACTTGTAAATCTGAGTTGATTCAACAAAAATAATTTTTACAGTGTTGAAGCAACCCATAATTCTTATGATGATTTTAGTGTAGCATTTAACTTTCAGGATTGTTTTTAAAGCTGCGATGGGTCACAGATGGTTAAACAGCCGAATAAAGGTTAATTACTCTTTACAGAAGTGATTATTATTAATTGTGTATGGGGGGCATGAACATTATATTATTATTATTATAACAGATTATACTTGCACAACCTACACATACTGTAGCATACGGTACATTCATGCTTATATACATAGCAGAGGTTAAAGCTGTGATACTGAGTTACTGAGTAAGGGGAAATAAAAAGGGAGGTTGTTTGCTCTTCTGTCCTCTCTTTCTCATGAGGGCTCAGGTTTATATCGGGTGCCGACAGAGACTGATTCACATCCAAACCAGCAGCTTCTCTCTGTCAGCACCGATATCATTTATCACTGCTTTTCACCTCTTCTTCTGCCTTTTGATTTGTGTATGTGGTTGTAAATGTTTAGGGCTTCCTGTATCACTGTCTGACGTTTACTGATGTTACACCCTGAAAATTTAGGGGAATTACATTTCTGTCAACACCAGAAGAGCGATGGGTTCTGCTCTTCTGCATATGTCTGAAGAATCAGTGGTATGAATAAGAGGCCAAAGGTTATTATTAAAAAGAAGATCAGATCATTTTAATCTTATCATTTTCGCAGCATGTTTCAGCTGATGTAAAATTTAGTTGTCAGATTTTCCAGCATTTTCGCCAAGGGGGAAAATAGCCATTGAAAGAAAATTATGTGTAGTTTTAGTGTAATAAAACCTTGTCGCTCTCAAGGTAAACATTGTATTAAAATGCAATTTAATCGTATTTTGTAAGATACTAATTCATCTTCCTATCACTTTTAAATGTATATTGAGAGAATTTTAAAGGTGCCATAGAAAAAAACTGTATTTACCTAGCTATAGATGAATAATAAAAGTTTTGTACATGGTAATGACATATCGTGAGCCTCAAACGTGTTTGTTTTTCTCCTTTTTATGTAAACCTTGTGCACGCAAAAGACTGCTGGAAAACATACCAATCTCAATATAACACCGACTGTGATGTCACAGTCAAGATTTACACCCTCAACATTAAATTACACATTAATTAAGTTAAAATTAATTACAAATGTTTACTATGTGAGCTACTGACATGAGCCTCGGAGCAGAGTAGAGCCAATCAGAGCAGAGCTCAACATTATTATTCATGACCCTTCTAAATAGGGAAAAAATAAACCATTTCATTTAAAGGACAAATCCTACACTGCAAAAAATGATTTTCAAGAAAACAATTCTTAGTGCTTTTGTCTTGTTTTCAGTAAAAATTTCAAAAAATTCTTTAATTAAGATGCTTTTTCTTGGTGAGCAAAACGACCCAAGAAAAGTCTAGTTTTAAGACCAAAATATTAAATTTTAACCGAACCGATTTTGTACCGAGCCCCTAAGGTGACATTGAAATAAAAAAAATCTAAAGTTTAGTTTCATGTGCTCACGTGAAACTTTACTCGATAGTTACACGTGCGCATGCGATAGTTTCACATGCGCATGCGAAATTAAACTTTATTTAATTTTTGCTCCATGTCCTCTTAGGGGCTTCGTAGTTTTGCGCATAAAACAAGCAAAAATCTGCCAATGGGGTAAGCAAAAAATCTTGAAAATTTTTCTTAAACACTAAATTAAAGAAAAATTCAAGAAAAATGTGCTTAAATTTGATATTTTTGGTCTAAAAACTAGACTTATTTTCGTGGGTCGTTTTGCTCATCAAGAAAAAGCATCTTAATTTAAGAATGTTTAGATATTTTTACTAAAAAACAAGACAAAAATACTAAGAATTTTTTTCTTGAAAATAATTTTTTGCGGTGTTGTAAATGGACATGTAAAAATGTTTCTGGATAATTTTGCACTTAATAAAGTAACATAACATCTATGTAAATATTAGTGATGCACCGATGTATCGGCCACCGATATTTATCGGCCGATTTTTGATGAATTTGAAACCATCGGCATATCGGCAATAGCACGAGAAAGGCCGATACCGATTGTTTATTAATTAACTGCATAAAGAAATCCATTATATGTAAAAAATGAGTTGATGTTGTTAATAAAATAAATGCTGAATAGCAAAAACCACCTTTGAAGGTTGTCATGCTGTCTTATTATATTTGTTTTAGCTTAATTTGTGCCTCTCTTATTATGTTGGTCAGTTGAATGTTAATTAGATCCAATCCATGTTCAGTAAAAATAATTTGATGCAGAAATAAACTAGCTAATAGACCAACTGTATAGTATTGTATACAAGTGTTTAATATCGGTATCGGCCCGAAGTTGTCTGTTTAAATCGGAATCGGTATCGGCCCAAAAAAATCCTATCGGTGCATCCCTAGTAAATATCAAAGAACAATTTAACCTATTATTTCAATGCATTCTTTGGCACCTTTAAAGGTTTTGCAAATTTTGTCATAAAGCACTGTTTGGATGTGCAACCATACTAAACGAATTGTTTAACCTGTCACTCATCTGCTTGCTAAGTATAAAAAGAAATTCAAGACACATAGTGAAATGTGTGTGTATAAACTAACCTATTTTATAGAGCTGCACGATAAATTGCATGTGTCAGGGAACTACAGCTCTGTGTAGTAAATGCCGCTCCATCTGAAAGCAGCTGATGGCAATTTAATACTAATCAAGGAACCGGCATTATTGACCAGATGCACGTGTTATCGCATGCGATTTATCGTGCAGCCTATTTTACATTTTCTGCGGTCAGATTCACTTCAGCGTTGCCAGCTATTTTCAGTGGAACGTAACCCTAACCCTAACGTTTTGGAGAGTCGCTAATGTCGCTAGATAACGTTGATGTTTTGTATATTGTGCTTGCAGGGCTGTACTGGTGACACCTTTTCGTTTGTAAAGTTAAAATATTAATACTTTTCTTACAAAATCGCATCAATTACCCTCAGAAGGCCTTTATTTACTCCCCTTGAGACATGTGGATTACGTTTGTGAAGGATGGATGCACAGTTTTGGGCTTGAAAATCGTGGACCCCGTTTTCAACCATTACAAAGTTTTGAAGAGCTAGGACATTTTCTAAAATAACTAAAATTGGGCATATGTATCTCAGATGGCTTGAGGATGAGTAAGTTATGGGTAATTTTCATTTTTGGCCGAACTATCCCTTTAACACCCCACATAAAAACATCTGGGCTAGTTAATTTCTGATTCTCCTGTGTTGAACGCTCTCAAATCTTTTTTTGAAACTTACCACCATGCATAAGATTCACAAACTAATTGTTTGTCATCAGTGGCATCAAACATGAAATAATTTTTTATTTTTTATTGCAAGGAAGAATAAAAGCACCCCCCGAAGTAACATGAACAGCATGAGGAAATGAGGACAGAACTTTTGAGATTGGCATATTATTTGTGTCCTGATATTTACGACGTGATGTTTGCGCTCTCTGTATCCAGGTTGTGTGTGTGTGTGTTATTAGGACTACAACATCTTAAAAGACACGGTTGCTATTTCATTATTTATAATGAAAACATCAAACAGGTGAAGTGTAAGCACGCAGCGTATCTTCTGTGATTGACTCATTTATTTGCGTTAGTCACTCATTTGTCTGCAACCTGCGCCTGTCTGCGTGCCCTTGATGAATTAAACAACCGGGCCATGTCTTGTCCATAATGTCTATGTTGTTATCAATATGCCAAGTGCCTTTCTACGAGCGCTTGTCTTTGTGGTGCTCATCACTGTTTTCAGATTGCCTGTAAACCACTGTCTGTCTGTCTGTCTCACACTGTGGTAAATGGCATCTCAATGTCGATAAAACACAGTAATAAAGTCACTTTTATCAAGATTTAAATCACATGCAACACCCAGAGAAAACCAAATCGATGAATAGTCATTATTTTGGGGGAAATTTGTATCTCACACACCTTTTGAATTTTTAGATTCATCTGACGTAGGTGGGATTGTGTACACTGCATGGGGGGAGACATACTTAGACATCAGATTGAGCACTTTAGCTGTTGCAGCAATACGTGTCCAAAAAAACCCACGTACAAATGTATCTGCTGTGAATTTCTTAGGATATTTTCACATAATACACATCATATAATGTGTCTTTTAGTTCTATCCATCAACATTCTGTTCAACCATACAGACAGACTTTTTAAGCTATGTTTACATGACAACGAAGTTGTGAAAAACTGAACAAAAATTTCTTTAGTTTATGAAAAACTTTTCAAAGATCCACGTTTACACGAAACTGCGAAGACGACTAAATCTGCTGTATTACTTATGCCAAGCCAGTAGATAGCAATATTACCTTATAAAGAAACCCTACACTCCTGCGCACATATGCATTCGTCTACATTGCGATAAATACATACAAGATGGCGAAAGCATGGTTTTGTTTGGACAGAGAGTGAGGTATGTTTATTACTACATAAAGGTGCATTCAAACCGTAGACTTCAAAAAAAGATGGACGTCGCCACATCGCCTCCTTCCATAGTAATGAATTGAGGCTAAAAATGTCAGACGATGGTCGCTGCCTTGTTATGTAAAAACGTCAGTTTGGAGTCGCGGCATGCGCAGAAGGAATTGTCCGTGGAGCCGCGATATCAAACTTCCACCCAAAAGCTTGTGCGCCTAATTCAACCACGCCAATCATAACAACATGCCCCGTTTCTATAGCATCAAATTACTAGCTAAAATGATATTTATCACAAAAATGAACAATTGAACATATATAAACGTAAAAACAACTAGCTGAAAGGACCATTTTTCGGAAAATTTTATTGGAAGTGTAAATAATTTTTTTATTTAGAGCAAAGTCCCATTTGTTTGAATGGAAAGGGCAGGGTTTATAACTTGTACTGCAGCCAGCCACCAGGGGGCGATCAAAGAGCCAGAGGCTTCACTTTTTAAGACGTATGAGGCACACCCGGTTCAGACTAACAGTGACTAACAGTAGCAGAGCGCCGCAATCTCATTCATTTCAATGGAAGCTTGCCGACATCCGGAAACATGAGCAACAGTGATCGTTGGCGACCAGATGGGGCGTGTCCAGTCGCATGACAAAGTTTAACTTTATGCAAATGATCAGCGACTTTCCAGAGTGCTTACCAATCGGAGCGAGTCAGTGGAGTTCACGTCATCCGTCTCTCGTCAGTTACTGGAGTGGACGTTACTCATTTGTTTATGACAACCAGATTTAGAAACGCCTCCTAACGTCATATTTGAAAGAGACGAGCGACACACAGCGAGAGAGTTGCTTGTAATGTGTATGCAGCAAAATTTTGTAGACTTTGTAGGTAGTGTTGGGAGAAACAAAGCTTTTCGAAGCTTCGAATCAATTTAACCAATTGCTTCACAAAATGATTCACTGTTTTGAAGCGCTCAACAGACCATACACGCTGGCGACAACTGCTGGTCAAAATGTGTAAAGGCAACGAGATCTAGGCCCAAACATAATGACACCTTCTACAATCAATTGCAAATATGTTTACAAAAATATTTGTATTATTGTGGTATGTCAGGTGATTAGAAAGACCTAATTCCAAATTCTCAAAATGTTTCCAAACAATTGGCAATTGGCTTCAAATTTTTCAAATCGCGAGCTTCCTGTGGCAACGCTCAATTCGCGCCTCACTAAAAGCCTCATTTGAGCCGCGAGACCTCCAGACGCAGGTTAACGCATCCTCACATTGCCTTAACATTGGAATCACTCGCGCTTGACGCCTCTACCGCAGCTGGTGTGAACGCAGCATTACGATGTAACAAAGCCTCGTTTGCTAAAATCAAGTGACTCCGAACCAATGATTCGAAACAAAAGATTCGTAAAGGTTTCTAAGTAGTTTTTTAAAAGCAACCATCACTATATGTAGGAGAAGCGTAAATAAAGTCCTGTAGACCACAATTGTTGTTTGGTTAGATTCGCACATACGGACTGAATTAGCACATATGCATGATGTTATCATTATCACAGATTAACATTTACGTAGTTTAAAGCCGCTCTATGCAATTCGCCGTTTTTGTCAAACAGCGACCCCTAGAGTCGCTGGAGAATACTTGCAACTGTCGTAATTTCCCACTCTAGTTCTCGGAAGATAATGACCAGGGTAATGTTTCACAATTTCAAACAAATATTAGGCTACTGCATAGTCTACTTAACTACAGATGATGGTAATAGGATAATAAGAAGTTTATTCCAAGTGTAGAGTGCATATAATAATAAAGTACCGCGTTTGCTAGCTTATAATGTTTTAACATGATTGCAGCTAAATCACAAGTAACATTACAAAATGCCATGACACAGTTAATTGTGTACGTTGCATTATTTCATAACATTGTTCGTTATAATGTAACTATACATGATTATTGCTATTTATCATAATAGTTTGCAAATTGTGAATGTTTACACTATTTACAACCTCTAGGCTTATTTATGTCCTGATAATTATGTGAGATATTGACAACTGTTGTCATGATAATCGCATGACATACTACAAGCAAGCGCAACAACATACAACATAGTTTTACAAATGAGAGATTTACTTACTAGTCCATCAACAAGATCGCCAGATCAGCATCCCATCCAGTGCTGTCTTTTAGCTCATGCCAACGAGTAAAAACCTGACCGAGTGGGACTCTTGTCCGGTTGATAACGCGGTCAGATTCTCTTTTCCTACTCGCTTCCGAACGCACTTTCTTAACTTTTAAATCGTTTAGCCTCATGTCTCAAATTCGCACGTGCAGTTGTTGTTATAGGCTTGATTGACTTCATGCAGCGCTGCAAGAACCGACAGCCGGATGACGTCTCGGATCATTCTCGCGGTACTTTGACGTCATCCGGCGGTCGATTCTTGCAGCACCACACGAAGTCGAACAGGCCTAACGTGTGTGACGTCGTTGCAGTAAAGCAAGTCGTGATTCTCGTGAGATTTGTCAGGGGCGGTTCTCTCAAGCTTGCATTGCTGGTTTTGGTAGTGGCGTCCTCCCCGAGCTTCAACAGGAGGATGATTCGCCTTACTATGACTTTGTTTACCACTGAAATAACTTTGAAGCTGTTATATTAAGGTAAAATAACTGCATAGTGTGTCTTTAAACAGAGATGGCGTGTAACAACCTTCAACCGTTTTCAGGCCTCCAAAACTCTGTCGTCGTGTAAACAAACAGCCAAACCGCATAAAAACTTTACAGTTTATGGTTAAAATTATTGTTGCGTAAACAACCCCTAAGATTGTAGGTGTCAGTGCGTTTTCCGATGGGAACAGACTGTGCCAAGTTACATTGTGTTTTTCATGTAGCTTCCACGGTGAGGATACAATATAAAAAGCCTCAGATGATGAAGTTCATTGACATTTCTCTATTTCAGAAGTTAATGAACCATAGAGAACAAGATAAAATTGTGGATTAAAAATTGGATTATTGATCCCACAGGTTCATCATCACCACCGAGAGTACATTCAGTCTCCTTCAAATATGACTTTATATCCGGAATGTATTCAGTGCATTTTTGCAGGTAAAAGCATTGACGGTATTACAATACAATAATGTAGGGAAAAATATCTAAAATAAAGACATTGGATGCCTAAAATGTCTAATGCATTGGCAGGCCAGTTTAGCAGGCCACACCAGCGGGCCGTGAGATGCAGAAGAAATGTTGTGATTGGCTGGAGGGCAGAAAATAAGCAGCTCTCCCGAGAGACAGGGGATGAATAGAGAATCTGATTCCCTGAGAGCCAGCTGAGATCTCATCAACCGCAACCTCTGAGTCTCCCGGGAGAGTCAGGGTTAATGGATGATGAAGAGTCATCTCATGCTGAATTAGACACACAGAGAGAGAGAGAGAGAGCGCAAGAGAAAACGGAGAAACTCGGAAACATACATTAGTTATAGTTGATTATTCTGATCCTGGATTAGTTTAAAATTTAGGTCATGATGGAAATACACTTATCAAATAATACATAATAATTTTCAAATATTACTATTAAAATATTAAAATAAATATCAATATCTGACATATATATGGTTCCAGTGGCTGAAGTTTATTTAATTTATTTACTTAGATATTTATTATAAATATTATACATGATATTATTATTTCATTCATTATTTAAATTAATGAATTAACTAAAACTAACAAACTTTAAACAGCTAATATATTTTAAAGAGCACCTATTGTCCGATTCACGATTTTATAGTTCCTTTGGTGTGTAAGTGTGTATTAGTTCATGTTAACGATATGCAAAATGTACAAACCCCAATGTAAACGATGACATGAGCTATCGAATCCAACGTAAATCTCTTTTCTTGGACGACAACAAACACACGGATTGTAGGCAACAGTTTACTTCCTGGGATTGACATTATCATAATTCCTCCCACTTGGACTCCCAGCCTGTAAGTTAACTCATGTTAGCATTGCATTGTGACGAATCTTTCAAAATGGTAAGGAGCGTCACATTTCCGGCTGACGTCAGAGGTATTCAGGCCAATCAAAAACATACAGATTAGCTGGCCAATCAGAGACAGAGAGCTTTTCAAATCAGTGCATTTCAGGAAGACAGTGAAATCTGGAGCTACAAAAATGTATGGTATGTGGAAAATAATGTTTTTTAACCATAAACCACGCGAACACATTGAATTATACCAAATACACAAAATAACGTTGTTTTTAGCAATGAAATAGGTGCACTTTAAAGAATTTTGTATGTGTTGTAATACTGCATCTTTTCATTCACTGTCTATTTTTGTGCTTATATTAAAGCAATAGTTGTATCCATAAACTGAGCCATTTACAGTACCATATACAGTTTATCGTGCTTTTATGTCTTGTTGATAAAATTGGCAAAGCATTATTTTGGGGACCAGATGGGCTGAATATCAAGAAACTGAGGATCTGTAGAAACCAACTTAAAACCACACGAAAGGAGACAGACTTTGTCATGTTTGAGAAATCGTCTTGGCATCACAGAGCCATGTTGACCGGATCTAATCCCAGAGTCTTGTCATCAGGCGCCTACAGATTTGTGCACAGGTAATCTGCTGCTAACAAATACCAAAACCTTTACTTTCCTCTAAATGTTCCTTACCTGTCTGTGAGATGTACTGAAACCGTATACATATCTCTTTTTGACGGCATGTGGAGGTGACGCTCAATGAACCTTTTATTAGCTTTGGAATGTTGTGGCTTTATGTTGAAGAAAATCTATAAGGAAATGTTTTCTCTCTCTGAAGATAAACTTCAATGTAAAGTAGGTCATAATCAAACCCTGGAGTGACGTGTAAGTGCTCTGATTCTATTAACAGGCATCTTCCCCCAGGCTCTTATGACCCTGATAACATACTTTTGGCACACTTGGTGAATCCCAACATTGTACCAGTTTTTCATGTGGAGACATTGAGTTTTGAAATAGGCAAGTCTCCGGTAAGGTAAAGCTTCCATCCAACACGATAGTGGCAGTATAGCTGTGCTATACGGTGTTTATATGCAGTTCTAAACGTAGGTTCGGGAGGAGCCTAAACATTCAGGCCTGTCAATCATCATCATCTTGGGCGTATATAAAGCAGCCTTCAGGCCTCCCTGTCCAGCTGCATTCTTTTCCGGCATCACTCCCCATCTCCTCCTTCACTCTCTCTTTCTTCCTCTTTGCAGTTCTTTTGCAGGGGGTTGAACTTGGGGCTCGAGCCCCAGCATCAGGTTCGCTCTCTCTGAAGGTTCAGAGCTCAGGTACAGCAAGCCAAGTTTGTTTACCATTAATCATTAAGACCTGAATACGCAGGCTAACTAGTGAAACACTTTTATCCACAAAAGAATCATCATTGCAACTCGTGAATACCAAGGTCATGGATTCAAACACATTATGAACTTTTTTCTTTTTAATGCACTGTATTGCTTGGATAAAGATTTTGGATAAATAAAACCTGGATTTTCACAGGCAGGTGCTCAAATATGACTGCAATTGTCAGCTTGTGTAAGCACTCCAAGAGTCCATGGCCTCCCAAAGACTCTTTACGTGTCCTTCAGTTTTACCAACATAAATCAATCGCTATTTCATTTTGACCTTGGTCAAATTGTTCAGAAAGAAAGAAATCTGTGGCAGGTCACTGAATTCTAAATTTCACAAAGTAAAAAAAAACAACAACAACTGAAAGTATAGCAAAACTGAAGTAACTAGACTGAACATTTCGAAAGCATTAAATCAATTCCAAACATTTCTGTATAATGCCAAAGACATAAACAAGAGCTGTTAAGCTTTTCAATGACATGTATTTACTGCTTCTCATTGATCACTAATGTACATTCACTTAATAGCTGCACCTCCTTCATCTCATCTCACTCTCACAATAATCAATTATTTTATTATCCAAAGCAGCAAACACTCAAGGGATTTCAGTTCTTCTGTTAATCTTTGATGATTGGGCAGCGGTAATCTTCAAAGCAAGAAAACTTCATTCTGACCGGTTGGAGTTCTGATCAAACTCAATTAAATTTTGCGTCCACTTCGCGCCAAGGCTTTTCTATAAGTTGGTGCGCACCTGTGCGCAAATTGTTTTGGGAACTCAAAGTACTGCAAATCATTAAATATTCATTAGACTCGTGTCTGGGGTTGCCGCCCACTGCAAGCGTTCCTTCAGGTGCGTAATGCGCAATAATCTGGATATTAAAATAGTGAGCTCTTGGCTTTTACGCATGGTGATTTCTGAATAAGTATTGATAACAGGATCGGACAACTAACTCCACGACAGAATTGGTCGAGGGTTCTCTCCTCGCGCTGCTGGAGAACACCTGTAATCGCATCGGCCACATGTGTGTCCAAACCTCGGCATCACCTCCAGCACATTCCGTGTAAAGGTTCTTCACATAAACTTTTTTATCGAGTACGGCGGTTCAACACGGGAAAATTGTACTTCTTATTGCGGAGTGAGACTTACACAGCACCTCCAGACCTCCTTAAATCCACACCATGAGTTGCCAGTGACCCCTCCAAAGGACCACTATGATTTATCGCGGGTGAGGTTGCCCTGTCCGGTCACTCACAACAGCATGCGCTTCGTCATATGCCAGCTCTCCCACGTCACTTTCAACGTACTTACATTTAGCAGGTGAGGATATCCACTGGTGGACCTTGCAAAAAACATGCCCCGTCAATCATTCATCAACAGTCACCTCGCATCAATGGGTTCTGGGTCATCCTGAATTAGGGCACTATCCGTCCGAAAACTACCCTCACAGGCACTCTAAAATCCGGTGCGTGCGCGCAGTTTCCGGAGATGTAGGTGCCCCAACTGCCAAAAGACTCCCGAGGAACCGGGCAGGAGAAAACACGTGTGTCACGTGCCGGGCTGCGGTAGAGTGTGAAGGCGCACCTGCAGCTGGATGTTTTGCGGTAAGAGATTTACGCGCTCGGATGAGCTCCAGAGACACGTGCGCACGCACACCGGAGAGAAGCGCTTTGCATGCCCTGACTGCACAAAACGTTTCATGCGCAGCGATCATCGGGCCAAACATGTGAAGACGCACCTAGTAGAAGAACTGGATCACGTGACACTTCATGCTGGAATTAATTTTGAACAAAACAAGTCAACACAGGCTGTTTAATATGAACTTTTATAAGCACTTGTAGTATGCTATACAATAAAAAAAAACTCAAATTGGCATTTAACTTGTTTCTTTAAATGACGTGTTGTGCTTCTTAAATTAACCATGGTTTTATTACAGTAAAATCCCAAATAGCAACACATTCTGAGCCAAAACTGCATGTCACACTTCAGGCTTAATTCTGGCTCTATTTTTGTAACACCTTTGTGTGAAAAAGCATTTGGCTGAGTTGTGGCAGGAGGTTAGCCAACCAAAAGCAAAAAGCACCTTTTTGGCTGAGTCCTGGTTGGAGTTTGGTCCACCAGAAAAATTAAAATATTTGGCTGAGATCTGCTGAGTTTTGGTTGGCTAAAGAATGAATAAACACTTAAAAAACCCTTTAAAATATTTATTCAAATAGCAGACACTTTTTTAAAACAAAAGTATATAAAACTAGATATTAAAAATGAATAAACAACGAAGTATTTAATCTTGAAGGCAATAATAAAAAATTATCTTTATTGAAAGAAAGTAAGGCTAAGAAATTGGACAGTTAATGCACAGGAGGTGTCAATGTGCAGTATACAAACAAAGTAATAATAATATGATTTCAAAATAAAGAAAAATAAATACATTATCAAGTCTGGACTATTATACATAAGACAAAAAAAACTTAATTTCGTGTTTAGAGTTCATGGCTGAATGGATATTTTGAGTATGTGAGTGGGTTTTTAGTTTGTTTTTAAGCAGTTATTTTTATAATAAATAAGATCTTTCACTTTACATTAAATTGTGTTAACAACAACAAATAAAGTAGCCTAAATAATACTATGTCTCATGACGTACTCTCCCAAATATGAAGACGTAGATCGCAATGCATCTTGGAAACAGTCAATTAACGTCAACATCGTTTAATGTGGTCAATTTGTGGTTAATATGTTTTGTAAGCAAATAAAACCGAAAAGGTATGGTTACTATAGTTAAAACATGGTTAATTTCAAAATGGGTTGACTTTTTAAAACAAACTTTAAATATTTTAAAGGAGATGTTGTTTAATATATATATCAAATCTGCACCTTTAAATCCCACCAAAAATTATTATGGACCAAAATAAAAAAATTATAAAGTTGTACAATTTTGTATAAATCATCTTTTAAAATATGAAATACTATTAGTTACCAATTACCATAATTAATGGACTAGTGTTTCAGAAGTTGTACGGTTAACGTTGGTTCCGGATGGAGTTTGTTTCACTCGGAGTGCTTTGATGTGAGAGCCCAGTTGCTATGGAAACAGGACACTCGTTTACCTCAGAGGCTCGGACCTCCAGCGTTGTCAAGCTGCAATGGCGTTCACAAAGTCGTATGAAACTTCTGAATAGTGTAAAATTGGACCTAAAATATATCTATATATTAGGCTACATGTGATGTACAAATACAGCTTTTGAACAATTTTACATTCAACGACATTTTTGCTTCAATAATATGGACAGGTAAGAACGGACAATTTATACGTTTAATGATTTTGTCACCTCGCAAATAATTTACAAATGTATTTCTAATTGAAACCTGGACGTTGAGTAGTTTACTGTATGTGTCTGTTTAATGATTCGGGCTTTAAATATTCAGCAGACTCTTGTTTCAAGTCTCATTAAAACTACAGATTGAAATGCGAGTCCTGAAGTGACCAGCATCAAACATTCCGACAGGCTGATATTTTTTTAACATTGACGTAGCATTAATACAAGACAAACAGATGTTTTTGTGTTTTTATCTTGTAATTCTCTTGACCATGACTGTGTTCTCATGACTTTTAATATTTTTTATTAGAAATAGTATGCAGTGTGTTGGAAGGCCATCAGAAGTGGCATCAAAGGTCAACGAGAGGGTCAGTGCCAAAATAATCTGAAGGGAATTGTAAAACAAAAACAAAAAATATGTCAAAAAATCTCATTTCATAAAATGTTGATCAGTTTTAAAGACTTTTTTATAAGATATATTTCAAAACATTGTTTTTTTTAATATTATTCTGATTATTTATTTTTATTCTTATGATCTAATAAAGGAAACTGGGACCATAAAACCAATGTGTGCCACCTCAGCAGGTACAAACACTCAAGTGTTACATTTACATTATTCATTTAGTAGCAGCTTTTTAAAAATAATTAATATCTGTATAACAATAGCAACATTTTCAAACATTTACAGTGCAGTTACACAACAACAATCTGCCTTGGATAGGTTAAGGGTTTGTTTCTGAAATATCACTTTCTTTATTCTGTAGATCCTTTGGCAAAAGAATCAGTCGAGTGGAAACCAAAGTAGGTTGAACAATGTGTTACTTGGTTACTATTTCAAATGTACACTCTAAAAATGCTGGGTCAAAAAAGATGAACCCAACCTGCTTGCTGGGTTGTACTTTAACCTATGCTGAGTTGTTTCAAATATAAACATTTTCTGGGTTAGTTTAACCCTACGGCTGGGTTTGTCCTTATTGACCCAACGTTGGGTTGGAAATAACCCAGCATAATAACTCAGTATAATGTTTGGTTACTCAATAAAGACCCAGTGAAAGATGTCTATTGGAAAAAAACAGACCTCAGTCATTTTAAATGCTTTGATTTTGTGTAGGCAACAGAAACCAAAACCCGGTGGAAAAGTAGAGGGACAAAATCCTTCAATAAACTCGGACACATCAAATCCCACAGTCAATGCACAAAGTTACAAGAGGTAAAGCTGAAATACAGCCAACAACATTTAAACATTTAGACGCCTCTTTTCTCGCATTAATAAACTGGTTAAAAGGTTAAATGTTTTAGATGCTTTGGTTTTATTTATGTAGGCAACAGAAAGCAAAATCCATTGGAAAAACAGAGAGACAAGATTCTTCTACAAACTCCGATACAACAAATCCTACACAAGAAGGTGAGAGTTCTCACAGGTAAGAGTTTCAATCTTTCTTTATAACAGATTCAGGCATTTAGAAGAAATTTGATTCATTTACTCACCTTCATGCGTCACAAAAGGGCACTCGGACTGTCAAGATTCAAAATGAATAAAACCACCATCAAATTGGAATTGAAGTAGTATGAATATTGCACTTTGTGTGACAAACAAACCTAACATTTTTATTAGTTTTTACTAAAAATCAAAATCAGATGTTATTGATAGCACATTGCTGCAAACCATAAAAGCAATTTTTACTGGTTAACAAACCTAAATGTAAATCAATGAAATATTATGCAAATCAATGAAATAAAATGCTAGATTTTCTAATATAGCATTTTCAGATTCATGTGGATGTCTTCACTTTTATCAAACTTTTTTTGTGTTTTGTTTATTTGAAGCTTGACAGCTTCTATATAATGTTTTATAGGAATTTATACAGATTTAAAACAACATGAGGGCAAGTAACTAACTATCAACAATGATTTTAAAAGTAAATCTTTTTAACAGTGGTATATGAATGGCATCTTACCGTATGTTGCAGTCGGCCCAGCTCTTTAGGTCATACGTGAGGGTGTGGTTTATGAAGCATACATGCATAAAGCAGGACGTTGATGGCATTCATTCGCTTCAGTGAGCTCTAATAGTTTACCTTTTATCGTCCATATTTTCACCAGCGGAGGGTATAATGCCACTAAAGCTCCGTCCTTCAAAAATGTAACTACGCATGGACATAAACTACCTAAACAGGTTCCTCCTGTTATGACAGGTACTGAATCCATTTTATTTCTTATCCTATATACACATTTATTTTCTTATCTAGCATTTTCAGATGCCTGAAGTCCTCAGATGTCTGAGAGTGAAACATTTTGAAAATGTAAACCTAAATTTAAGATGAAATGAAGAGTAGGATATTCAAGTTTAGTATCTTAAAATTATTGTTGTCGGTGGCTGCGTTTTACAGCAATATGAATCCGTTATTTACTATTGACTCAAGACAAATTAGTTCCTTTCTATAGACACATATACTGTATCTGACGTAAACATGGCCAGTTTTAGCAGATGTTATTTACAGATCTACATTATTGTAGTTACAAATTATACTTTTTTTTTACAAAACATCATTTGTCCAATTTTTAGAACAACAAACCACATCTGAAGTCAAGTTAGACAGTGGACATGAACTTCAAATCCATCCTCATGTTGTCCTGTGTGACCCAGATCCTCGTGTGGAAGAGCGTGAGGAAGAAGAGAGCGAAGAACACGAGACAGCCGAAGGTCACGTGCCGCTTGAATTATTTGCAGAGGTGAGATGCCATGTGCACGAGTGTCTAATGTACAGTTGAGTTCAAAAAATAGCTGTGCAATATCAGCAACTTGATAATTCACGGTTATTAGTAGCCTAATAGTAATATTTCTGCATTAAAATCTATTTACTTGCAGATGTAGTAGTGTAATAGAAAAAAAAACAATAGAGCCATTGGTAATGATATCCACACTACTTGTTCTGAGTTATAGACTCATTTATTGAAAGTGGTGTGATCTAAATAATAGGAGTCTGAAAGTTAATTAGAAAATAAGTTTATTATGTGAAAAAAAGGCTCTTTTGTTAAAGGAACACGCCCATATTTTGGGAATTTAGCTTATTCACCGTAACCCCCAGAGTTAGATAAGTCCATAAATACCTTTTCCATCTTTGTGCGTGCTGTAACTCTGTCTGACGCAGCTCCCGCTAGCTTAGCTTAGCACAAAGTCTGGAAGTGAATGGCTCCAGCTAGCATACTGCTCCCAATAAGTGACAAAATAACGCAAACATTTTCCTATTTATGTGTTGTGATTTGTATAGTCACACCGTGTACAAATTACAATATCATATGAGACAGCCATCTTTTAACAGTATACATACTGGAACTATATTCTCTGAAGACGAAGCACTGCCGCATGGGCGGAGTGATTTGCTCGCAGCACCCGAGAAGCCCCCTGGTGAGGAGCAGAGAGTTCGTTCAGAGATGTGCAAATCACTCCGCACAAGTAGCAGTGCTTCGCCTTGTGAAAATATAGTTCCCAGTATGTATACTGTTAAAAGATGGCTGTGTCTCATATGATCTTGTTATTTGTACACGGTGTGACTATACAAATCACAACATATAAATAGGAAAATTATTTATTTTGTCACTTATTGGGAGCAGTATGCTAGCTGGAGCCATTCACTTCCAGTCTTTGTGCTAAGCTAAGCTAGCGGGGGCTGCGTCAGGCAGAGTTTCAGCACGCACGGAGATGAGAAAGGTATGTATGGACATATCTAACTCTTGGGATTATGGTGAATAAGCTAAATTCCCAAAATATGGGCGTGTTCCTTTAAGAAAAAGGGGAAGAAAATGTTTCCCCCATTGTTATAAAATATAACTGCTGCTGAATTTCTAAGTAAAATGGGGCGTTCTAAACATTGCTCGGAGGAAAAACGTAATTTGATTAAAAAGTCGATTTGAGAGGGGAAACGTATAAAGAAATGCAGCAATGCTCAGCTAAAATCATCTCAAATGCTTTAAAATGGAAACAAAAACCTAAAACACGTAGAAAAGAAAACAAGCAACTACTATTAAAACAGATTGAAGAATAGTCAGGATGGCAAAGATTCAGGCTTTCATCACCTGTAGAAAGATCAAAGATGATCTAAAATGATCTGAAAGTACTGTGACAGTCAGAAGACGTCTGATTGAAGCGAAGCTGTTTGCAAGAAGCCCCCGTAAAACACCATTGTTTAAATAAAAGACATCACATCAACACATAAACTGGCCCAAAGAAAAATGGTGTAACATTTTGTGGCCTGTTCTTTTGGGGACCTCATGTGTACTGAATTCAAGCCACAGTAAAAGCATAAGCATAGTGATGCAAAAATCATGGTTTTGGGATGTTTTTCATTCTACCGTGTTGGGCCTATTTATCGTATACACGGGAACATGGATCAGTTTGAATACATCAGAATACTTAAAGGAAATCATGTTGACCTTTCCAGAAGAAGAAATGCCCATAAAATAGGGGTGTCAACAAGACCAACCACACAAGCAAGAGGCAAAGTCTTGGTTCCAGACAGAAAGGATTGAGGTTATGGAGTAGCCACCTCAATCCCCTAATCGTATAAAACACGGAGCATGTTTGGAGAGGGGTTTTTTTAGGTGGTGCCAAACCTTTCATCTGTTGTTGGATTTTCAGTTCCTGCAGGCTGTGATGACAAAGAATTACCAGCTTTCCAAGAAACTCTGTCAGATGAGTAAGTTTACAATAGATTATTGTTTTCACTAGTTTGGCTTTTCTCGCATTTAGACACTGACATGTTTTTAATGTTCTTGTTTGTTCAGTCTTGATTTATGAACCACAAAATTCAGAGGCAAAGAATTTTTTACCCCTCATTGAAGAGAAATTACTGATCGGTAAGACCATTATCTGTCTGTCTGTCTGTCTATGTTGTGGCTCTATTTTTACATTTGCATTTACATTTTTATTATTTTTTTAAGAACCTATAAGGACTTTCTATTTCAGTATTTAAATTAACTTAAAAAATATGTATCTTTAAATTCCTTTCCCCCCCTAAAATTCCTAAATTTCTTTTTTGTTGGATCACCATCATCATAAAGAAACCGAGGAGTGTTTAGAGAATAATGATGATGAATCTGACACATCTGATGATGATGATGATGAGGAAGAGGATGACAGCAGTGATGATGAAGACGTTGATGATAATGAATCCTCAGATAGTTGTGACACAGATGAAGAATCCACTGACAGCACAGATGATACATCATCATCAGCATAAAGAAAGGAAGGCATAAAATAATGTTATCAAGTGCCTTTCTCATCATTGCTGTGCTATAATGTTTTGATATTAATAACTTTACCTCCTATTACCCGAGCTTTGGTTGTCTTTTTTCAGATTTCTACCAGCTATTTAGGGTTAGGAAGAACCAATAAATATAATAAGCAAATATTTATTATATTTTGTCCATGTTTGTGTACAACAGGTTCCAGTTACACAAAATTAAGTATGGTGCACACAACAAAAAAAAATGTGATGTCCACGTACAGTATGTGGACATCCAGGTCATAGGAGGTTAAACATATTTTAAAAGCGATTGGTTCCACTGCTTGATTTTAATTGGTCAATAGCTGTGTGTTATTTATGATGAAACAGAGCTATATCCAAAAATATTGTGTACTGTACTGCATTGTAAAAAAAATATTATGCTTTAGTAAATTTAACTAAATAAAATGAGTAAACTCTATTAAAAAGAAAGAATCCAAAATTTGAGTAAAAATAACACAAAAACACAATTTAAGTAATTCTAAATGAACACATTATTTAGTAAATTCAACTTAATTTTTGCATACAAACTTAAATTTGTAAGAAGGAAGTAACTTAATAATTTTGTGTTGAAAATACTTGAATGATTTTAGTAGATATAACTAGGCAGTGGACTTCACTGAAAAAAATGATTCATTCAATTTAATCAAGGTAAGTGGTTGCCATCAATTTATTTAAGCTACATTTAAACAAAAGTTTTTTGTTTTGTTTTGTTTTTCAAATTTTCTTTGTTTAAATGTAGCATAACTAAAATGATTGCATCCACTTATCTTAAAAAAAATGAATCATTTTCAGTGTTGTAGTTCCCAGCATGCTGTCCATGGGACTGCATTTGGAGAGTAAAATTTTAAATTAAACAGTTTTTTATTTGTTTTTAACTAAAAAGAAAGACTTGTTGGTGTTAAATGTTCATTTATCTTTGAGGTTTAAAAGAGTTTCTGTTTCTTTTTTTGAGTTTTGTGGTTACCATCACGCTGAAAAAATGATTCATTCAATTTACTAATTTTTTTTAAGGTAAGTGGTCACAATCAATTTATTTAAGCTACATTTAAACAATAGTTTTTTTGTTTTGTTTTTCTAAATTTTTGTTTTGTTTAAATGTAGCTTAAATATATTTATTGCGACCACTTACCATAAAATTTGAGTAAATTGAATGAATCATTTTTTTCAGTGCATTCAGAAGAGTGCTGCTTGTGTATAGACAAGGTGCACGCTGAAATCACTTAAAGAGCAATAACTGTGCTAATGCCAGTACTGAGATCAGTCCCTTCTTATTTGCTCAACATAATGTGTATAAATATGTAAAGAAAAGAAGACATTTTACGTGATTAAATCAGGAAGATTTAAACAAGTAAGTTCCATTAAACAAGTAACTCTTTAGAACTTAAAAATGTTTTGGTAACAATATTATACATAATATTTTTAAGTAAACATATTTTACAGTGTAATTTAACTTAAGTAAACTTAAGTAAATTCCAATTACTGTTTTTTGGTTAGGCAAATTTAAATCAGCTTTTCTAAGTAAATTTTTACTTAATTTCAGTGTGAAATTTGCAGAGTGCAAAAACTTGCAAAAGAAAAAATAAGTAAGTTTTACTAATATTCTTACATTTTACGGTTTTATTAAATATACATTGATTTATTTTGTGTGAATTGCTTTAAAATATTTCTTAAAATGTCCTCTTATCTGTTTCAAGTTGTGACTCTTCAATAAAGCATAACACGTTTTAGCGCCATCTGGGGGCCAAATAAAAACTCCGCCCTGCTATAGACAAAATAACACATTTGACTGAAAAATAATAAATCGGATCTGTTTTATCTTTGTCAAGTCTGTGATATATTCCTCAACGTCTGTTATTATTATTATTATTATTATTATTAATAATAATTCTAATTATAGCATGAGCCAAAATATATATATTAAACATATATTTTTTTAAATATTGAAGATATTATTTAACTGAAACACTTTTAATATGTTTAATTAAATATATATATGATATTTTGACATAGATAGAAATAAATATATATTATTCTAAATTTCATATATTCAACATTTCACACAAGTGGCTAATTATTTACAATGAGAAAACTTCCTTTACAAGTCACTGTAGTGGTCTAAGATCTCATTGTGTGTTTAAAAATGTCGCATTAGACATCTGTTTGTTGTATGTGTGTGTGTTTATCTTTTAGTAAAATGATTTTACAGAGATAATACAGAAGCTCAAGTGATTTTCCAGGGCGCTGCCCCCCAAAAATCCTTTATTCAAGTACAATTTTCTCTGTTCTCTGTTGCCACCTCGTGGATGTCAGTGTTGTGTTGTGTTGTGTTAGTTTTTATTTCTCATCCTTTATTTTGTATAAAATTCTATAATTTCGTTATATTATTTGTTAATAACTTACATTTGTTTGCTTTTTTATTATGTGCCTAGAAACAACAACAATATAAATTGATCTCATCCTCTCCCTTTCTCTCTCTCTCTCTCTCTCTCTCTGTCATTCCCCCACCTCTCTCTCTCTCTCTTTATCTTTTTCTCACACACACACTCCCACGATGTTTTTGACGTATGTATGCATATATATTTACAATACTCGGTGAATTAAACTTTATGTGTCTAATGGAGTGAGTACGTCATCAATAGTGAGTCTGAGTCTGAAGATACGCGGGTGGATATTATTCGCGTGGGGATCCCACTAAAATACAGAAGTGAATTTTGGAGGCTCTGGTGTCGGGAGTCTTCAGAATTTTGAATCGATGCTCGATGGATTTTCATTTTCATTTCCACTCTTCTACTATTCTTATGTCAAGTAAGTGTATCGTAACCAAAGCAGTGTGAAATCAAACTGTGCGTGTCTTTTCTGGATTTTATTGACACCCTAAACACCTGTGACTTCGTAAGGTAAGAGCTCTTCCTCTTCATAAATCAGCCATTTATTTATTTATTAATTAAACAATTTTTGCAACATAACACTATTTTAGAGATAAGCAGAAACATTTTCTATTGAAATAAAATGAATATAGAGGTTTGAATTTATTTCTGGCAATATCGTGATATTCTAAGAGGTCTGGTAGATGAATGATCTTTTACCTGCTGTAAAAACATGAGGTCATTTAACACATGAGAAGCGCAATGATTTGTTTGCCATATTTCACGAACTCCGACAGTGATGGATGTGCGTTATTTGATGATATTTAAAGATCATCTTAATTGAGAAATCAATAAGTCGTTTTGTTAGTCTTTTTCTTTCTTTTTGTTTTGGACAAGAATCAGTCAAATGGATTCTGTGTCTGACCTTCCGTAAAGACGTTTGAAAAAGAAACATTATTTATCATAAAACCAATAATCGAAATTTCACCTTCATAAAGATTATTTCTATCCTGGCTTCGTTGCCTTTGCTATATATGCGGTAGGTGAAGTGAACAGATTCTTCATTTCGTCGTTTTGAATGATTAGATTTAAAGAGCTCGTTACAGAGCCAATTAAGTCTGACTTCACGGTCTGGTGCGCGCTGGAGCGCAAACGGGCGGGCAGGGTTGCGTCTGGAGACCAGAACCGGACCGTCATCCAAAATACCAAGTTAAAGAGGTCGGATCATTTTTTTTAAAGAACCTTTAGCTTACATCCTTTCGTTGTTTGCGAAGCTTTTTCCTTAACAGCATTTTGCGTTTTTCTCCTTTTGATGTGCTGTAATGTGCGCCGTTTTATCAGAGCGCGCATTTCTAAGCATGACAGGACGGCGCAAGACAAATTGTCCTTGTGATGGGGAGTGAATTACTGCCATTACACAAAGGATATAACGGAAGAATTTCATGTCAGAAATTGATGCTTGGAAATAATGCTTCTCGTTTTTATAAGCAGAATAGAATATAAAGTCCTTGTTAAACCCATGTTGTGCCATTAAATTGTTTTGTCCTAATTCCGTATTATTTCCATGCAGTGTGCGACTATTTCTTCAGTCTGAAAGCTGAATTTATTGTCAGTGCAAAGCAGTGAGGTGTTTCTACCGGACTGATGGCGTCTTCCGCACCTTCGTCCTCGGCTGGCGATATGGACCCAAACACGGCTAATTTACGACAACCTGCCACAAGTAGGTCTTTCCCGGATAAAGCGTTTTTCACTTGCCTTATTTACTCCGTGGGGTGGCGATGTTCATCACTGCCTTAGAAAAAACACAGCACCGTGTGAAATATCTATAAGCTGACAAATCACCCAACAACAGCTGGAAACGTGCATGCTCAGTTTGTAAGAGAATCTTGTACAGATAGATAGATAGATAGATAGATAGATAGATAGATAGATAGATAGATAGATAGATAGATAGATAGATAGATAGATATATAGATAGATAGATAGATAGATAGATAGATAGAGAGTATTTTAATTAATCTAGTATTATTATTATTATGTAGGTTATTATTGTTGTGTATTTGACTTTTGCTGTTGCTTTTGCTGTTTCACATTTTTACCATTTACAATTTTATTCTTAATTTTACCTTCAAATAAGATTTTCTATTTTTGCATTTAATAATGGTCCTAGTCGTATAACAATAGTCCTGCATTTTGCAAAGGCTTAAATAAGCCCAATCACGCGCAATCATCTGCTCTCAACACACCGACCTCAATAGCGTAATTACAAAAATTACCCGCCATCAAGACCCAATTCAGAGTTCTCCTTTGTGAAAATGCTTCAAAATTCAGTCCAGAGTCAAATGTAAATGAAATATATTGAACAAATCTGATTTATGTGCATTTGCGCATATAGAAACGAAAATATTATTTGTACAGTTCATTTAACAATTCATTGTTCACAATTAACAAAAAATATTGTGCCAAAATAATAGGCCAAAATATACTATATAATTTTGTGTTAATGTTTTGTGTTGTTTTGTTGTGTGTCTCTGTGTGTGTGTGTATGTGTGCGCGCCCGTGTTTTGCCATTATCTCCCTGCCACGCTCTATCTCACGCGCACTGACCTGAGGGGCCTCGCACTGTCATTGCCTCGTTGTGACAGCGTGCGCCCGGGGCAGAGAGAGTGAGATCTGCCCCCAGACAACCACCCACCCCAGTGCATAAGCCAAATACACAACAAACAATTAATAATATTGACTGCGCTTTTTTTATTAACTATCAACCTGTTTCTCGTGCACACAAACGAATATTTAATTTCTTCCTTGCGTGTTTGTATTACGTGTATATATATTTTTAAATAGGCTAAAACTGCAAAATTATAGCCTGATAAAATGATGAATGATATAAAGCATTGATGGATGTTGTTGCTCGATTTGCTTTAATGTTGTAAGAACAGTTTGATTTCAATTTTATATATATATATTGAAAATGCATGTCTGCATCTGCCAATATGCGGATCTGTCTGGTCAATATGCAGAAGGTCATTCATGTATTACCAATTGTACATTTTCTGTGGCGGCTGTATGACTGCTGGCAAGTCGGCGCCCGTCAAACACTCAATTAATTTCTGCCCGCGTCCGAGACCTCATTTCATGCCCGCTTATTCTAAACCGCCTCTTTGCCGGATGTGTGCCACCATCTATTTGCTGCCTGCTCTCTGATAGCCTCTATTGATTGCTTAATGAAAATCAAGCACTTTTATACACCCTAAATACACACATATAAAAGACAAAACGAGATCTCGTACACCCGGCAGAGAGCAAATTTTCCAAATTGCGCATATTCATTGTGCATGATGACCCTCCATTTCGCGCTTTCCCAGGCACATCTTCACCCATACATATAGCTTTTATTCAAAATAAATTACCGGATGCTGAATAGCTCTCCCAAACATGTCGTTTTAGCCAGTGACGCGTGGTACGGGGTTGCACACGGATGCACGAGGAAACTGGGCATGAAGATATGTGGTAAGTTCTGTTCACATCCATATACTGCACTGCTAACATTATTTCAGTCTTAGGGTCACTCAAGGTGTCAAGATGGGGGTACTTTTACGCGCGCTATGCTGCTTTTTTGAACCATGTAGATGCCTACATCCAAGTAGATAGGGTGTCAGTGCGCGTTTCCATCACACTGAAGGTCAGCAAGGAGTTTTTACCCCGTAGGCCTTTGTGTGAACAGGGTCTTGTCTTTTGTTTCCTATTCTATCACCCCTTGTTCAATCTCATCATTATTTACTGAACGAGACAAAGAGATCTTACAGCAGGTGCCCGAAAGGAGATTTCATATAGAAAAAAGACTACAGTGAGTGTGAATCTGAATAGATAGACTTTCTGCACGGTCAGTTAGATACGTTTTCCTAACTGGATTTGTTCCCTGGTGAAATCCTATATATCAGCAGAAAAGAGGGGCTGCCTGTATTGCTCTAGTCTATTAGTTTCCTTGTGGGTGGTTCTCAGTCTTTCTCAACTTGTCTTTTTTACGCAACACTGCTTTTTATAGCCTGCTAAACGATGCCAAGAGGATTGGGTGTTTTTAATATGATGATGATGATGATGACGACATATGGGAGGGTGTGGTCTTCACAGAGGCCAGTTCTGTCACTTTCATGCAGGTCTCAAGGACAAACCATTTGTATTGAACTTTTGCTGTGTAATTTTTTTAAATTATGTAATATTACGCACTTGTTTTAATGTAGCAAAATCACGATGGGATTTTATACACTACAACTGACAGAACAGCAGAGGCACAAAATAAAAAAATAAAAAAATATTCTGTTAGGTTATTAAAATAGTTGAAGTGTATCAACCTCTCAGTCAGGCTATCTGAATTTAAGATGGATTATCTTATTTAAAATAAAAGTGAATCTAGGCGTGAAATGATTTTGCACATTTAAATAAGCAGGTGTATAAGAATTTACAATATATGGCAACGTGCCTTTACCTGGCAGATATGCAAAAATATATTGAGAGCATCCTTTTAATTCGTATTTATAATTTGATTTATTTATTTCAGTTGTGCGTTTAGGTTTGCTTGTGTTTGTTGACACAGAAAAAATAAGTGAATTAATTAGCTTAACAAAACGAAATAAATGCGTAATGCTCTATTTAAACGAATAAAATCTAAATTGACATATAAATAAGCTAATAATTTTGTACAGTGATTTATATAACATAATTTATTATTTTATCTGTTTAAATAATATTTTTCGTATAAAATAGCATTTAAAATAAAGGATGATCAGGCTCATTCAGTGTTTTGTGATTAAAGTATTTGGTCTTTACCGTGATTGAAAACAGAAAAATCCATTTTGATAGCCGCAATAAAATCATGTCGGCTATTGATGTTCAGGCCATCGCTAAAGATTTACGGCATTGAATTGTCATTAGCTCTTATCAGAACTGAGAGAGTGAATGTGAGAGATGAGCTGCTGTTGGGTAGAGGGGGGCATTAAAGACCCTCCTCAATGCGCCTGTTTTTACTGATAATATTGTGTGATAGTCTTGCTCAGAATGAGAGAGATAACCAGCACGCAAAGACGAACCGAGACCTAATGAGCAAAAAGCCGGGTGCGCCGTAAATCATTTTTGTATTCTTTACAGTCAGTTACCATATTTTACATTATAACAGTGCAAATCTCCTAAAATAAATCAATCAAAATAAGAGGATAATTTAAACATTAATGAATGAAAACAAATTATTTAACAATACACTTGATGATGCTTCGCGCATCGTGGCAAGATTTAGTGCTTTTTGTAACGCCATGGGTCTCTTTCTGTCTATTTTTTTTAAAGTTCTTTGTCAATGTTCATGTAAGTTGCCCCAGTAAAACATCCTCAATAGATCTCAGCTTCAGTATATTGAATGCGCCCGTCGGCAGCTAATGACATGAAGCCATTTGGGCACTCAAGCGGAATGTGTGAAGTGGGGGACGGATAGACCTCATCTCACCCATGTTTAACAGTGTTTTGTGAACCAAAGAAACCTCTTCAGATCTGATGTCATGGTTACAGTACTGAACCTTGACCAATCCATAAATAGCACTGTCCCATTAAACACCTCTGGAATCCCCCTATAAGAGTCCAACCTGCTGTTAGTTGATCAGACGAGCGCGCGCGCGTTAAACAGCTGCTTTCATAGCCTATAGTTGCTTTCCAAACCTCCAGCATCACGGTTGAGGATGTTCTGTAATTCTTCCCCGTGTTGTAATGATGCAGGTTTCCTGCAAAAGAACAACAGTTTGGATGACAAAAATCGTTTGGTGGGCGCCTTCAAGGAGAGCTCCAAAAACCAGATGTCGTGTGACAACAATGAACACTTCACACGCACAGAGACAGACTTCTCCAACCTGTTTGCTCGGGGTAAGATCATATAAAAAATACTACTACCTGTAAATATGAGTGTTATTTTTAATTGCACACTAAAAATTTGGGTTCTTGGTATTTTTGCATCCCAATTTTAAAGTGTTACACTGTCAGAAAAAAAAATGCTTAATACTGTTCAATTTCCGTCGCTCTGGTGGTACCCTAAGGTTCCGTTTTGGACCTTAACAGGTAAACATAATACAATGTTGTACCTTTTTGGGTACATTATTGTGTACCTTTAAAGGTACAGTTAATTGTTTTGTCACAAAATTGTTCCTTAGGGTACACAATAGGTCCTTGGGATATAATAGTTTACCCCAAAAGGTACAACATTTCAATGTGCTGCATACACAAAAAAAGTACAAAAATGTAGCTTTGAAGTTTTGTACCTTTTTGGTACCATTTTTTCTGACAGTAGTAACATTTATGAATATATCTCTGCATCATGCAATGTATCTAATGCATTTCTGATCTAAAAATATAATTAATGAAATTTATTGTTGAAAATAATTATAATAATAAGGACTTTGTCACAATTTTCCTTATAGCCTATTATTTGCTGACACATTTGGTGGTGGCCTATAGAAATAGTTAATATATGTCAAATTTATGTAATAAACATTTGAAGAACTTTCATTAAAATGCAATATTATGCAATTTTGTATATACTGTAATATTTTTAATAATCAATTTGACTATTGTTAAAATATTGTGTGAACTACACCGATAAAGGGATTGTTTACCCAGAAATTAAAATGTTGTCATCATTTTCTCACTCTCATGTTGTTGCAAACCTAGATAAGTTTCTTTGTTCTGGTGACCACGGGGGAGGATGTTTTGGGGAATGTTTGGAGCCGGACCGTTTGTGAGCTCCATTGACTTCCATAGTAGGAAAAAAGAATACTATGGGAGTGGATGGGGCTCATGATTGGTTTGGTTACAAACATTCCTCAAAATATCTTCCTTCGTGTTTATCAGAACAAAGAAATTTATACAGGTTTGTACAGTAAATGATAACAGAATTTTCATTTTGGGGCGAACTATCCCTTTAAAAATAAATCTTTTTGGCTGAATGGTTCCATAAAGAACCTTTAATATCTAAAGAAATGTTCTTAAAAATAAAGGTGCTTAAAAGGTTCTTTACAGCAATGCCATAGAAAAACTATTTTTGGTTCTTCACAGAACCATATAGTCAAAGATTATTTAAAGAACCATTTCTTTTAGTAATCTGAAGAACCTTTTTCACCACAAAGAATCTTTCGCGAAACCGAAAGGTTCTTCACATGTTAAAGGTTCTTTACAGAACCATTTAGACAAAAATGGTCCTTATATGGTAAAATCTCCAATGAAACATGAAGAAAGCCTCTTATATATGCTGGCTTGTTTAATACCAGATCTACTGCCTGCTAAAAATGGAGAGGAACCCACAATCCAGTTTCTCATGGAGGTGGTGGAAATCCTCACAAATTATGTACGCAAGACCTTTGACAGATCCACCAAAGTCCTGGACTTCCATCACCCCCACCAGCTCCTGGAGGGAATGGAGGGCTTTAATCTGGAGCTGTCTGACCAACCGGAGTCTCTGGAGCAGATCCTGGTGGACTGCAGGGATACGCTCAAGTATGGAGTGAGAACAGGTACACCAATATCAAATATAACCAAAGTTTGGGAACCACTGCATTAGGTTGCACTTGAGTTGTTTATTGTGTAATATCATACTTAGTTTAGTTTCTTTATGAATTCTTTTCGCAGGTCATCCTAGGTTTTTTAATCAGCTTTCATCTGGACTGGACATCATTGGTCTTGCGGGAGAATGGCTTACATCTACTGCTAACACTAATATGTAAGTGATACATCGAGTCAGTCTCCCCTCCTCTCGCTGGTCTCTGTGGGACCGCCAGTGTTGTCCGTGTTATATATGCAAGTATTTCCGTTCCTGGGAGGTTATGTAAAGTGTTTGTTTTAATGCTTTGGCTGGAGGTCCTGTCTTTGTCAACCTTGTATCGAGTGATAGCACGCGATGCTGGAACCACAGGCCCTGCAGGCGTGCGAGATTGCATATTGATTAACCTATAGACTCAGAGTTAGACATTTCATAGCTACACTGGAGCTGTGCGTTTCCATTGGACATCTCTGTCCTATAACTCACTGATGCGGGTCTCAGTAAAAAGGTGGTTTGGAAAGAAATGACAGTGTAGACTGATCTGAGATACATCACGCTGAAAATTATAGTTTGATTTTTGTACTAGTACTAGAGACTGGGGCTAGTTGTCACAATTTTTACTCCAGAGAATATTTCTTAGGGTTATTCTTGCATGTTTATTTATGTTAATGCATAGACACATATACGGTGGCCTAGAAGTGCAAAAAAAAAATTACAATGGTAAATTACTTATTTACAAGATTAAAAACAAATTTACAAGTTTTTAAACAAATTTACAAGTTTACTACATCCGAGCCTCTGGTGGGAAGAAACCCGGAAGTGTCACCGTAAATCACATGAGAGTTGTGAATACGATGTTGTGTGTAGGCTGTACATCTTATTTACGGAAAGAGAGTGATAATATATATCCTTTAATCGCTTCCCGAGTGACTCAAAGACCTGCGTGGATTATGAAAATATAAATAGATATTGGACCTTATTTTCAGGTAAGTGAAATAGCATTAGTTAGCTAATGCTACAGACAACAAGAGAGGGTGCTCCAAACTTTTTAATCAGGACTGCATTGTTTGTTCGCTCCCTGGGCTACATAGACTGAAACGGGAAAGCGTGACGAGTTTGTTTACATTGTGCTGTAAACTCAAACCCAGGAGGACACTTCAAAGGAATCACAGGGATGACATGGTGTGACAAAACCCGAACTGACTTCCGAATTCCGGGTTTCTTCCCACCGGAGGCTTGGGTTTCCGTAAAAAACTTAAATTTGTTTTAAAACTTGTAATTTTGTTCGCTCATTGTTAATTTGTTTAAACACTTGTAAATTTGTTAAAAGTGTCTAACTTTGTTTATAATCTTGTAAATAAGTAATTTACCATTGTAATTATTTTTGCCCTTTCAGGTCACACATACCTTAAATGGGCCATGGCATGAAAATTTGGCTTTTTCCATGTTTAAGTGCTATGATTGGGTTCCCAGTGCTTCTATCAACCTAGAAAATGTGAAAATTATCAACCCAGTTAATTCATTTTGGTAAACCATTCTCTGCAAGCATGTGAAAATATAGGTTGTTGAAATTTGGCTCTCCTTATGATGTCATAAGGAGCTCTTATTATAATAATACCACCCCTTAATTTGCACTATCCAACCACAGCACTGCCATTTAGCCATTCAGAGAGGGAGAGACAGAGAAAATAATTCACAGCACAATTAAGTTTCAATTTCAACAAACCACAATCATTGTGATCAGTGTTTGCACTTCATCCGCTCATTTGCATTTTAAAGGACACACCCAAAACGGCACATTTTTGCATACACCTACAAAGTGGCAATTTTAACATGCTATAATAAATTATTTATATGGTATTTTGAGCTAAAACTTCACATATGTGCTCTGGGAACACCAAACATTTATTTGACATCTTAAAAAAGTCTCGTGACATGGCCCCTTTAAGGTCCTTTTAATGACATTTTCAAAGTCTACTGGGGCATGTTGTCACATTATTTGGGCTGTAGTTGCCACATTGGGAACATGCAAAACTGACAAAAAAGTCCCTGTTCTTTAAGGTAAAACTTGGCTTCATTGCACAATTGACACTTGCTTTAACGTTTCTTAATCTGGTTTTATCCATTACAAAAAATATTCTATTAAAATGTAAGTTTAGAGTATAGACTAGAGTCACAAAATCTATTTGAATTTAGGAGGCTTCTGAAAATAAATGAAAATATACATTATACAAAACCACTGTTATGCATGTACTTTAACTCAAAACCTGATACTGACAACCTGCTCTCCTGAACATACAGGACAACAAATCCAGCAAATGTGTTTTTCATTAAGCTGATAATGCAGCTTTAAATTGTGTTTTGACTAAGCCAGCGTTACACCGAAGAGCACCAAAGCACAGAATGGACTTGTACCAAATCTATTTAACAGCCCATTGATTGTGTCTGACTGTGGGCCGGTAGCAAGTCAGTGCCAGCTGGGACCAGTCAGTCGGAGAGTCTGTCCCTGCGGGCCGTACAGTCTGGCCATTGCATTTCACTCCCAGAGGCCATTTTGTTCTCCAAGGACCGAGCACTTCATTACAGCCGTCTTTCTTAATATAAATAGAGAGTTTCTTATAATGGAAGTCACTTAGGATGAAAAAAGCCTTGTTAAATGGCCATAACTATGAACAATGGCTTTTGGCGATAGGGAATTACTTTGATTAATATCCTCTTAAACTAATTCCTGACACATGCAGAGATCAGGACAGGGGAAAAAAGGAGCTCTAGTATCAGATGAAATCCATGTATGCACACTTTGAAATTTTTGTAGGTTTACATATTTGTGCTAAACCAAATATGTTTTCAAAACTAGACTGCACTTTCTATGGCTTCACATGTATCCTTTGTAGAAATCCCAAAATGCATTGCTATCAATGAAACAAACATGCTTGGTTTCTCAAAGAACCTTTCAGTCAAAGGTTTATTAAGGAACCATTTCTATCACACTTATTTAATAATATAAAGAAAATATTTTCACTACAAAGAACCTTCGTGAAACTCTTTCCCCCCATTTATGAGTTATCTTGTCAATTAAGAGAAAACATTTGCATGAAAAAACGTGAGGTTTTATGTTAATCTGTAATAGCGCGATTATCCACTAGATGGTGTATTTAACAATTTATAAAAAATTGAAGCAAAAAATATTTACTAATTTTAAATTCTCTGTATGTTTTGATAATCATTCTGAATCTGATCTTTAACAAAATTCCTTCACAAAAAATGCAAGTACTTCAGCTTTTTCCAAAAAATTTTTTTTAAAGTCTTTATAAGCAGAGAAAAAAATAAAGATAGGATGAATGTTTTTTTCCGTTTTGTTTGTTTGTTTGTTTATTGTTTGTTTAAAAGCAGAGGTCTGTTTTTTTATTTGTATGTTTATATTTTTTAGAAGAAAATTTTCCTGGAAGCATTTTGTGAAACTTTTGTGAAAATCACAAAAAAAACTGGCGAGCTACTTTAAAAAAAAAAGGCTGGCGGGGAATGAATAAAAGTACCGAGCCCCTAAGGTGACATTGGAGTAAAAAAATCTAAAGTTTAGTTTCATGTGGTCACGTGAAACTTTCTTTTTTTTTAAAGTTTAGTTTTGCGTGCGCGCGTGAAACTATCGCTCGCACACGTGAAAGCGAAAGTTTCATGTGAGCACGCAAAACTAAACTCGATAATTTCACGTGTGCACGCGATAGTTTCACGTTCAATGAAAAAATTCCACCCACTTCTTTTTTAATCCCCATTAAACCAAAGATGGTTTGGTTCTCTTACATCAATGTGATGTCACACTGATAAAGCCCCGCCCACACCCACTGACTGAAAGTCCTGCATTACCATAGTTTCAGCCCTCAGCAAGTCGTACGCTGTCCTCCATATCTCAAACTGTATTCACAGGAATCAGATCTATTTTAACAGCGCACACTGTCTCTTTTGGGAAGGGAGGGAGAAGCTTTAGCTCATTTGCATTTAAAGGTACAGGTATGAAAACAGCACATATTTGATTGCACCCAAATATTGGCATTTTGGACGTGCTATAACAAATGATCTGTGGGGTAAACTTTACAGAGAGATTTTGCGCAAACCTGAGACCTACATTACATCTTGTAAAAATGGCCACATTAGGTGTCCTTTAAAGGTTATACATGGAACAATTCAGCCAAAAATTGCCTCTCTGGCATTGTGAAGCGCCATTATTTTTAAGAGTGTATATATTCATTTGTTCATTACTGTATTGTGTAGCTTAGGTTAAATTTCGATTAGAATGTTACCTTATAAGTCAGCTGCGTAGGAAATAGACAGCAAGACACCTCACTAGTGTTTAACAGAGCCCAAAGTGATCCCCCTGTGGCATTTGCCTTAGATGTTACTGGTAAGTGATTTTCCACACAGTTTACATAAAGAATGTCCACCAGTGCTACTGACATTTAAAATGTCGGGTGGTGATAGATGGTGTTGAGCAGTGACTTTGATTTTCGATATTAAACCTGAATTTTACCCTTTCTTCATATTCACCTTCTGTAAAGCATACAGATGAGGTTTGTCTCAGTTGCCTTGCTGTCTACATAGGCAGCTGCCTTTTAAGGCAGTATCCTAACAGAAATAAAACCTTTTAAGTGGCACATACACTCAACTAAAGGATTATTAGGAACACCTGCGCAATTCCTCCTTAATGCAATTATCTAATCAACCAATCACATGGCAGTTGCTTCAATGCATTTAGGGGTGTGGTCCTGGTCAAGACAATCTCCTGAACTCCAAACTGAATGTCAGAATGGGAAGGAAAGGTGATTTAAGGAATTTTGAGCATGGCATGGTTGTCGGTGCCAGACGGACCGGTCTGAGTATTTCACTATTTGCTCAGTTACTGGGATTTTCACGCACAACCATTTCTAGGGTTTACAAAGAATGGTGTGAAAAGGGAAAAACATTCAGTATGCGACAGTCCTGTAGGCGAAAATGCCTTGTTGATGCTAGAGGTCAGAGGAGAATGAGCCGACTGATTCAAGCTGATAGAAGAGCAACTTTGACTGAAATAACCACTCGTTACAACCGAGGTATGCAGCAAAGCATTTGTGAAGCCACAACACGCACAACCTTGAGGCAGATGGGCTACAAAAGTCTCGATTTATGTTGAGACATTCAGATGGTAGAGTCAGAATTTGGCGTAAAAAGAATGAGAACATGGATCCATCATGCCTTCTTACCACTGTGCAGGCTGGTGGTGGTGATGTAATGGTGTGGGGGATGTTTTCTTGGCACACTTTACGCCCCTTAGTGCCAATTGGGCATCGTTTAAATTCCACAGTCTACCTGAGCATTGTTTCTAACCATGTCCATCCCTTTATGACCACCATGTACCCATCCTCTGATGGCTACTTCCAGCAGGATAATGCACAATGTCACAAAGCTCGAATCATTTTTTTTTAACATGACAATGAGTTCACTGTACTAAAATGGCCCCCACAGTCACCAGATCTCAACCCAATTGAGCATCTTTGGGATGTGGTGGAACGGGAGCTTCGTGCCCTGGATGTGCATCCCACAAATCTCCATCAACTGCAAGATGCTATTCTATCAATATGGGCCAACATTTCTAAAGAATACTTTGTTGAATCAATGCTACGTAGAATTAAGGCAGTTCTGAAGGCAAAAGGGGGTCAAATACAGTATTAGTATGGTGTTCCTAATAATCCTTTAGGTGAGTGTATTTGAAATAACATTTCACCCATATGCAGAGCATTTGATTACAAAGCACATGAATTGACTTTGTTCTTTGAGGAACCCAAAAATGGTTTTGTCTATGCATTGGCATCATGTAGCACCTTTATTTTTAAGAGTGTATGATGCCTTAGATTTTTTCCTACGTAGGCTAAAAATGGCCCATCGATTAGCTCTTCAGCCTCTTGCTAAAACATTTTAGGCCTTCAGAAATCTCACTCGTTTCTTCATCTTATATATGTCCTTGCCTCTCTTTGCTGCAGGGATAAACGGTTTCATCCACCACCCACCAGTCAATGCCCCAATTCCAAAGGATTTTACCTGCTATGTTTGAAAACGTTTTATTTCTTTACTGCTGTGAGCGTCGCTTTTGCCGTCCCTGCCTCCTGGCAGAACACATGCACACACATCTCTCTTTCTCTCTCTCTCTCTCTCTCGCTCGCTCTCTCTCGCTCTCTCTCTCTTGAAAAGAGCTTTGTGAGAAGATTGAGGGGAGTGTCTTAGTGTCTGTGATTCACTGAATCAACGAGCTGTCATTATTCACTGTGACTAATTCGCACCCATTATTTCCCATCAGCGGTGACACACGCTGACCGATGGCTAATGGACTGATGCCCATACGCACTGAATTACCCCCATACCCTTAAAATAGCTGCACATAAAACATGAGATTTTAAACTTTATGAAGAGTATGTGATGGTTGCATGTGCAAAAATTTGTTAGCATGAGGTTAATTTGGCACGGTTTTGGTTCTCATGGTATTACTATGAGCTTCGGGTGTTCTTGTGGTTGCTACATGGATTGTTTGTGGACCAAGTAAAAAAAACCTGCATAGCAATGTGTGTTGCTATAGCTGTTGTTGCTATGTGGATGTTGTTAGGTGTTTTAGGTGGTTGTTAGGTTGTTGCTAGGATGTTAAAGGGACACAAGGCAGCATTTTTATGTTAATAAATCATCTTCGTAAGTCGGTATATGGTTAAATGACTCATTACATGACGAATGAAGACTCTCTCGCCCGCCCCTACCGTCTGTAGGAAGAATACCCCACTTGCAAGTTCGCTGTATCCGACCCGGTGTCCTTCAGTCTCGTAAAGTCTCAGATATAGAAAGCATTTACTCCCAGACACTAGGGGGAGCTAGTAGAGAAATAATACTCAGACTTGCCTTGTGTCCCTTTAAATCAACATATATGTTATGTTACTTTAATTTGAAAGATTTGAACTTGAATTTATAAGTTATGTCAAATTTTTAAGCCAAAACATAAAATAGTAGGTTGAATTGACTTGCATGACTCTTATGAAAATTAACCAAGGTTTACTACAGTTAAAACAAAAAAAACATGGTTACTGTAAATAACCCATTTCAAAAACCAGAGTTAAACCATGTTTAGTGTAGTAAAACCATGGTTTTGCTGATAGTATACACCAAAAAACACACAACGATTATCACTGCCCTGCTGAGAAAAACAGCATCAAACCAGCATGGGAATTATGCTGGTCTATGCTGGTTTGAGGCTGGTTTAGCTGGTGGTTACCAGCATACCAGCACCAAAACACAACATATGCTGGTCTTGCTGGTATGAACAGCATGGGATGCTGGTACTAATGTTGTTTTGGTGCTGGTTTAGCTGGTGCTGGTTTAGCTGGTGTTCACTAGCAAACCAGCACCAAAACACAACATATGCTAGTCTTTCTGGTATGCTGTTTTTTTTTCAGCAGGCCTTAACGTAAAGAAAGTAAAACCGGTGAAACATTCGCTTACTGTTAACAGTCGGTCAAGGACTATTTTTTCCAGCGGAAGATTTTACTTGGCCTAATGAAAGTTGCATTGGTAAATTTTTTTGGTTTAATATTTGTATTTTGCGGTAACCATAACAATAAGATACTCTAGGCTAGTCCTCTATCGTGAATAAGTTACGGCTGAAGGGTTACATACATTACCTAACGACACTCTTCAGCCATGACTTTCACGATACAGCTTACCTATAATATTCTGGTCTATAGATAACCTGCTTATCACACTAACATCGAATTTCATAACATTACAGTGAATATATGAGCAAACCCGACATAAAGGCTTACAATATTCAGGCTGGTATTAAATTTCCTGTTGCTTTCTTCTCTATGTAACGTTAAACATAGACAAATGGATGAAGCAATTTGTCAAATGTGAGGGATGTGTATGCGTCCGCATAGAAATGACGGCTAGAATCATGTTATGTATGGTCTAGCTGTATAGTTTTAAATCTTTGTCCTGCTTCGTGACAACGGGTCTGCCTGAGGCCGTTCTCTGTCCTAGTTTTGTTTCATCACTTACTCAATCACTTTCCTCCGTCCTTTCTCTGAATGAGATGGATTTGTGTCGACGCGCGCTCTTATCTCGTCTGCGCAGCTGTTCTCTCATTTGTGTGCTGTCTGTCTTCCATCACGCCGAACTCGTCCATTTAGACGGACAGATAGTCATCTGAGCATGGGCTGCCTTCATTTAAATAACCCTTATCTGACCCATCGCAGGCGTCTTTTAATTAGTGAAATTCAAAGCGGGAAAGAGGGACAGGATATCTATGATGGAGGAGATGTTGTGTCGTCACGAGCTGTCATTTTCTGAAGTACCCTACTTTGAAGGTAGATTAGGCCTAATGTGAACCTTTAAAAAAAATCACGAACATGTCCAGGTCACTCCAAAATCTAAATTTATGATTATTAAAAATAAATAAATAAATAAAACCCCTGCCCAAACTAAAGGGAAGAAAGCAAAGTGTACAAAAACGTAAAAGCGAGAGTACAAATTAATATGAATTAGCCACCTCGTAAAATAGGCCATATTGCCATGAGATTGTATAAAATTAATATTATATAAATAATTATATAAATAAAATATTATATAAAATATCTAAAATAAATATATTTTATGTAAAAAATTTAAATAAATACAATATAAGTCTATTTAATATTAAAGTTTATTATTATGACATTATTTGGTAGATGTAAACAACAACCAATTCTCTGTACTAATGCAAAAAGTATTTAATTTATTTTGCGCTTATTTAAATAAAAAATGTGTAAATCATGATGAATAAAATTATGGAAAATAAATAAAATGTTATTGGAATAAAACAATAATCAACCTAGACAGACAAAAGTAATAACATTCTGAATTTAGGGTTAAAATGTACTTATTTGTTATAAAAATCATGTCACAAAGCAAAACAATTTAATGGTCGTAGAGCAGGTAATAAAATAACCATTTAAACATTATTATACTTGGATTGTTAAACGTTTGTTATCCAGTAAAGAATAACAACACAGATTTACTGAATATGGTGTCAACATGTGTTCTTCATGCAGGTTCACATATGAGATCGCACCTGTGTTTGTTCTGATGGAGCAGCTGACCCTAAAGAAGATGAGGGAGATTATCGGCTGGCCTAATGGTGATGGCGATGGACTTTTCTCACCAGGTAAAGTCATCTATAACCAGATACCAAAAATAAACTGTAAGATATTATATAATAGGCCTACACTGCAAAAAATGATTTTCAAGAAAAAAAATCCTTGTTTTCAGTAAAAATATCTAAAAATTCTTAAATTAAGATGCTTTTTCTTAATGAGCAAAACAACCCAAGAAAATAAGTCTAGTTTTTAGACCAAAAATATCAAATTTAAGTGATTATGTGAATAAAACAAGCAAAAAAATCTGCACAAAATTTTTTATTGAATTTAGTGTTTAAGAAAAAATTTCAAGATTTTTTTGCTTACCCCATTGGCAGATTTTTTGCTTGTTTTATGCAGAAAATCACTTAAATTTGATATTTTTGGTCTAAAAACTAGACTTTTTTGGGGTCGTTTTGCTCATCAAGAAAAAGCATCTTAATTTAAGAATTTTTAGATATTTTTACTGAAAACAAGACAAAAATACTAAGATTTTTTTTCTTGAAAATCATTTTTTGCAGTGTGCTGACTTTGCTTCATGATGCCATTAAGCCTTTGTTTTTGTTTTGCAAATCTAGTGGTGAAATCCTATATATTGTGCTTTAACGAATTATTATACTGCAAAAAATGACTTTCTTACTTAGTACTTTTGTCATGTTTTCAGTTTAAATATCTAAAAATTTTTAAATGGAGATGCTTTTTCTTGATAAGCAAAATGCCCCAAGAAAATAAGTCTAGTTTTTAGACCAAAAATATCAAATTTAAGTGATTTTGTGCAGAAAACAAGCAAAAAAATCTGCCAATGGAGTAAGCAAAAAATCTTGAAAATTTTTCTTAAACACTAAATTCAAGAAAAATTCAAGAAAAATTAGCTTACCCCACTGGCAGATTTTTTTGCTTGTTTTATGCACAAAATCACTTAAATTTAAAAATTTGGGTCTAGAAACTAGACTACTAGACTACAATCTATGTCTGATACTCTTCTGAGGGTTTTGAAAGCTTATTGTGAGAAAGGCTAAAACGTATTTTTATAATAATTTTTAATAATTTTCTATACACTTTCATTGTATAGAAAAGGGTAGCTTGTGTGTTTCATGGAATATAAAAACACATGAGGTAATAAGTTTGATATCATGCAAAGTTTTTTGGAGGGGGGAGGCTGCTGTCTATGGTCCTGGAAACAAACACATTGTAATCCTTCATTTGTCCACAGGAGGCGCCATATCAAACATGTACAGCGTGATGGTTGCGAGGTATAAATACTTCCCAGAAGTCAAAACTAAAGGCATGTCTGCTGCACCAAGACTTGTGCTCTTCACTTCTGAATATGTGAGTATTTACTGCTTATATGAAACCAGTAAACCGGCACAAAAATAAGCACAAACACAGGATTTGTCTCCCTCTAGAGGTCTTATTTTATTCAAATAAACCAGCAGGATATTTCACATGCTATTTTTTTTTGTCCTATCATTAATCATTTCATTTCCTAGTATTATTTTGTAGTATTTTGTCTATTTAATGAACATTGCTGTTGTTTTGTATAGTCATTATTCAATCAAAAAGGCTGGAGCTGTATTGGGCTTTGGCAAAGAAAATGTCATCCTTCTCAAGACAGATGAGAGGTATCATTACAATACTGTTCCTATCACTTGCATAAAACAAACGGTGCTATAGCACTAAAAGTCCTTCACTGGCTCATAATCATAGAGGAACCATTTTGGGTGCCATATTGCACCTATGTAGAACCATATATTGTGCTATATAGAACCATATCTGGTGCCCGATGGTTCTTCATAGGTGCTATATGGCACTGGAAATGTTTCCTCTATGATTACAAGCTTTTAGTGCTATTTTAGACTGTATATCAATTAGAAATAGGTCACATTATGGAAGTAAAAGATTTTAGAAATGGCTTAAAATGTATTGCTATTATAATATTATATAGGATATTAGCCACTGGTTGAGATACTCTCTTAGTTCTTATTGGATATCTTGTTTCAGGGGGCGTGTCATACCAGCGGATTTAGAGGCCAAGATCATCGATGTCAAACAGAAAGTTAGTATGCACACTAACCACACCCACTATAGGCTGCACTATCCTGTACTTGTAATTGGGTGTATTTAACCTTTTTAACAGAAAAGATAAATGGATCAATACTGAAGCAGATTTTCTCACATTTGATGAATGAATTGACCTTTAAATACTAACAAGTCCTTCTGTTAATGAAGTAATGTTGCTGTTATATACTAACACTTCATTATTATTAGGTAATTATCATGTCCATATTGTGAAAATGTGATAAATGTTGTGTATTTTAAGGGTTACGTGCCGTTGTTTGTGAATGCGACGGCTGGCAGCACAGTTTTCGGTGCATTCGATCCCATCAATGACATTGCTGACATTTGTGAGAAATACAACCTGTGGCTACACGTGGATGTAAGTTTAACTCGGCTCATATCTTTATCTGTACTTTCAGATTGATGAAGAAAGTACACTGATATTGATTTATAATTAATGCATTGAAGAAATGTACTGGACAATCATTGATGTTTGCATGTCTCTAGGGTGCATGGGGTGGAAGTCTGTTGATGTCTAGGAAACATCGCCACAAGTTAAGCGGCGTTGAGAGGTATGTGAACGGCAAACTTAACAAATGATGGTAAATCACGGTAATGGTGCAACGTAACCTCAGGACAACTGTTGTTTATGTTTCAGGGCAAACTCAGTCACATGGAACCCTCATAAGATGATGGGTGTACCGTTACAATGTTCAGCCATCCTGGTCAGAGAGAAGGTAAGAAAACACTCATACACAGACTGATGTCTCTAAACTTACACAACTTACACACAGACGCTTTTTCCAACCTGATCTCACAGGAGCTTATACGGACATTAAGAGTTGGATAATTTGTATTCGTAAAGTGAATCATACAAAAACATACAATTATTTGAATAAAAAAATAATGACATCCCACCTCTTACCCTGCCCGTAAACCCAACGTCACATGGGGGAAAGCAAATCGTACAATCATGGGCGTCGGGAGCAAAAAAATATGGGTGGGTCCAAAACATGTACCGAAGTAGATGCCATTTTCTTGTATTCTTGTGCCTTTCATAGCAAAACATGACTTTCTTTTACTTGGTATTTTTGTCTTGTTTTCAGCACAAATATCTAAATATACATTTTCTTGATGAGCAAAATTACCTTATTTCTAGTGTAAAGTGTCTAGTTTTTAAACAAAAACAAAATTGTAGAGAATTTGTGCTTAAAACAAGCAAAAGGAGTCGGCCAATGGGGTACACTGCAAAAAATGATTTTCAAGAAAAAAATTCTTAGCATTTTTGTCTTGTTTTCAGTAAAAATATCTAAAAATTCTTAAATTAAGATGCTTTTTTTTTGATGAACAAAACAACCCAAGAAAGGGGGTAAGCAAATTTTTCTTGAATTTAGTGTTTAAAAAAAGTTCAAGATTTTTTGCTTACCCCATTTTTGGTCTAAAAACTAGACTTATTTTCTTGGGTCGTTCTGCTCATCAAAAAAGCATCTCAATTAAAGAATTTTTAGATATTTTTACTGAAAACACGACAAAAATACAAAGAATTTTTTTCTTGAAAATTATTTTTTTGCAGTGTAAGAAAAAAATCTTCTTAAACACTTAAGAAGTATAGCAGAGAATTTTCTTGAATTTTAGAAAAGAACCGCCTTCTCCACTTTTTAAAAAATGCAATTGAGCAACACTCCTGATTGACAACTAGGAGGACCAATAGTCTTGATGATCCACCCGGAAAAAGAAAATCCTCCGCAATACCTTTAATTCAAGAAAATTCTTAAGAAACATTGTCTCACCCCATTGGCAGATTTTTTTTTTTGCTTGTTTCAAACAAAAAATTACTTAATTTTTTTTTTGTCATTAAAAATAAGTAGCCTATTACTAGACTTATTTTCATTTTGTTCATCAAGAATAAAATCTTAATTTAAGAATTTTTAAATATTTTTACTGAAAACAAGAGAAAAATACTAAGTAAGAAAGTCATTTTTGCAGTGTTTAAATAAACAATTGCTTTTACACTGCAAAAAATGACTGCAGTAAAAATATCTAAAAATTCTTAAATTAAGATGTATTTTCTAATGAACAAAATGAAAATAAGTCTAGTTTTAAGACAAAAAATATAAACTTTTAGTAAATTAGTGCTTAAAACAAGCTAAAAATAATTGCCAATGGAATAAGAAATATTTTCTTGAAATAAGTTTACTTTTTCATAAACAGTTATTTTAAGAAAATTTTTCTTATTCCATTGGCTGATTTTTTTTTGCTTGTTTTAAGCACAAATTTGCTTACATTTTTTTGTCTAAAAACTCTACTTATTTTTGCTCATTAAGAAAATACATCTTAATTTAAGAATATTTAGATATTTTTATATTTTAAGTAAGAAAGTCTTTTTTTTCTGTGTATAGCCTAAAAGTCTTGTGTCTTGATTGAAGCAGGTGAAAGTATTGAAAACATGAAATGGAGTTTTATTTATCGATTTAAGGAAGAAGTAGCGTGGAAGTCAAGGCTGTAGCTAAAATGCGGAACGGAGTTTAATTTATTAGGGCATTCGTCTAGTGGAATGCATTTGACTGATGTCGTTATGACAAGTGGACAGACATATGCGTGAAAATAGTGAAAGGGCTCAATATCATTTGTATTAAAAACTGTCCATCCATAGACTGCAAAAAATATGGACGTAGTGTCCATGATGTCAGCCATAGGTTTGTGAAGAGCTTTTTTGAAGCCAATAGTTGGCAGGGCCTGCCGTTGCCATCTTGGCATCACATCACCACGCATGACTCAAAAATAATCAAAAATGGGTAAAGTGGTTGGCTGCTAAAACCAACCATATATAATGGTTCCAGCGCCCATGCGTACAATAACGTACGAAGTTGGTCGTACGAATTTCCCACCTCGTAAAATATGTACAAATTGCCATGAGATTGTGTTGGTTTTACAGCCTGCATGGAAATCGACTGTTTTAATTATTTTAAGCATTATTTGACACAATACTGCTGTTACAGGGCATCCTGCAGGGCTGCAACTCGATGTCTGCTGGATATCTCTTCCAACCAGACAAACAGTACGATGTCACCTACGACACAGGAGACAAGGCCATCCAGTGTGGCAGACATGTGGACATCTTCAAGTTCTGGCTCATGTGGAAAGCTAAGGTTGCTATTATGCAGTTTATTTCTAACGAATCCAGTATTTTTGTAACCATTATGTATTCTTCACATTGTTGACCAACTTGTTGCATGCAGGGCACAGTTGGGTTCGAGCAGCACATTGACAAATGTCTAGAGATCTCTGATTATCTTTACAACAAAATCAAGAACCGTGAGGGATATGAAATGGTCTTTCAAGGCCAGGTTTGTATCTATTCACACACACACAGACAGACAGAATTGTTTTATTTTTGTGATAGTGTTTGTAATGCACCGTTTTCTCTTTCATTTTGTAGCCCCAGCATACAAATGTTTGCTTCTGGTACATTCCACCGAGTTTGCGCGGCATGCCAGACGGAGACGAACGAAGAGAGAAGCTACACAAGGTATTACATCTCATCTCCTACCTTACACGTACACTGGTGTGGTTCATTGGCATGCAAATTCCAACATCGGACTGTACAATGTTAGATATCTCAATTACTCTGTTTCCCCTGTAGGTGGCGCCAAAGATCAAAGCAATGATGATGGAGTGCGGTACAACCATGGTAGGATACCAGCCACAGGGTGACAAGGTCAACTTTTTCCGAATGGTCGTCTCGAATCACGCAGCCACCAAATCTGACATCGATTTCCTTATCGATGAGATCGAAAGGTTGGGTAATGACCTGTGAGAGCGCCGCTCTGCTGGATGGAGGCCACGATTTCAGCTCCAATGCACAATGCATTTACACATCCACTCAAAGCAACAGACTTTGCGTTCTGCACGTTTATTGGCTATGTTTCAACATTGTGTTGTGGTCCAATATGTTCTGTCCTCTATATTATTAAATATTTAACTTGCAGATAACAACTTCTCGGTAGGTACAGTCACCTTACAGCATAGTTTAACTTCATTGGAATCGTACTCTGATGTGTGTACCAGTCGGTGCTCTGTTTGTACATACTACATATATAAAGACAAGACGCAGCACCCTTTCAATGAAGCTCAAACCCCTTCCTGTGTAGTTGTGGGGTCTGTGTGTAAACCAGTGGTTGTGATACAAACTGTATTTGAGTGTTGTGTTCCTAGATCTTACCTTGTTAGTAGGTCATATAAAGCGACTACTCGGCACCTTTGTGAGGTGAAACATAAGTATTTCATTTTTTTAGTACTTTGAAATGAATATATAATTATTATGTGACCTGAGGTGTGTTCAAAGGTTCAGTTTTTTTCCATTTGTAATGTTTATTCACTTGTATTTTATAAAAAAATTATTATAATCAAATACGTTTAATGTTTATAGTCCAGTGGTGTACTTGTGAGCCAAAGACTGAACTAGTGCCATACATTTTACTATACACTCAATATTATAAGCAAGCATATAAAAGATAATAATCTATAGACATTTATATAAACATAATGTTTGTTGTTCAACAGGCCCTTAACTCTGTGCAATCAGTGTGTTATAATGTGTGTAAACTGTGTGTATATTTGACTGAATGTTATGAGCAATCCTCAATTATTTGAAATATGTTAGTTACTATAACAGATATTTAATCTGTTTATTAATATTCTACTCAGGCGACTATAGCGATGCATTTAGTGTAAAAAAGTAACAACAAGAGAAAATGAATAAAGCAAAAAGCACAAACTTTGAAGGCTGAAAATGTCCTCAGGCTGCTGAAAGATTGTGTAATATAAACATTTATTATAGGTTTATTGATATTCCATACTGTATTTAGAGTCTTTGAAACTTGTGAAAGATGAGTGTTTATTTAATCTTGTCTTTGTTCAAAGTGTTTTTGATGACTGAAATCCGCACAATAATCTTTATCCTGTATTGTTGACAGTATATTATACGTTGAATGTGAGGAGGTCGCTTGGGGCCTCTCAGTACGACTGGCACTTTAAAATGCAATCACAATATATGTAAACTGTTACTTACACTTGTACAGTGCATAATAAAATCTATTAAAGTATAAGAATGATCTGTTAGTCGTCAATTTAAAAGGTAAATGATATACACTGGAATATATTATTATATATCTTAAACTGTTATTTTACTGCTAAAAATAAACTGGTTTCATTCTGTATTTGTTTGTGTTTTATTTCATTATCCATTTGTAATAAGTTCTTATATTAGTAGTTTTTCAATGCATAAATAAAAATAATTCTGGCTTAGATACAACTGAAAAGCCTATTGAAATATATATGATATCACAAGACAGGTGCATTGCATATACAGTTTCTTCGTAAAAAAAAAAATTATTTGTTATAACGTTCATTTTTTCCTTTAGTCTTTTCTATTCTCTGTCCAATAATTTGCCTGCCACGGGGAGGCAGCACCTTCACAGTTTAATGCTAGATTTGTTCGACTTCATGCAGCGCCTCAAGAACTGACAGCAGGATGACGTCAAAGTACCGCGAGAGCGATTCAGAAATCACATGGAGGGGTCTGCTTTCAAATCGCTCTCGCGAAACTTTGACGTCATCCGCATGAAATCGAACGAACTTATTGACAATAAAATCATGTTCCACGTTGCATATTGATGCACAGTCGTGGCGAACCGATTTAGATTGTTTGACGTTACTTTGTTGTATACTAAAAGTAGAATCGTTAATGCATTACAAGTATCGCGTACTATTTCTTCAAAATAAAATGCAAATTCACCCTAGCTACTGTAAAACAAAAACTACAAGTTTTTGTTTTACAATATTCGAATTACAAAATCACATTCGACTATGATTGGGTCATCCAGCTCAGCGTTGGGAAAGTTACAGTATAATATGTTAACGTGCTTCATTAATAGTAGTATATTCTAGATAGTATTAATTTCCGATTTATAATTTAAATAAAATAAATGTAAAATAAAATTATTTAAATACGACAAATATTATTTAGTCCCATTGTACCTAATAACTACCGGGACATTAAACCACGCCCACGAGTATCATCATCCTGTCAGTTTTCACCATTCAGTCTAATCGGTCTGCAAGCATCGAATGTATTACACAAACAAATGACTTAATAATTAACTTCTGTCTCAACTAATTCATGAAATGATAACATCTCCGTGTTGAACCGAGCGCAGTTTAGAGAGCTGCGGTGGTTCTCACCTGCACGCCACATAAGCACGAGCCCGCTTCCTGCACTGCCACGTCACTTACACACACAGTCGTGGCGAACATCCCAGTGATACTTGCTCGCGCTCACTGTCCAACAAAACCGGCGAAATAATAAAACGGACAGAATTCTCACCGGTGACACGGAGCGGGGAACATGGGGGGATCGCAAAGCGTGGAAATTCCCGGAGGCGGCTCGGAGGGCTATCATGTTCTCAGAGTGAGTGTAACGTTAGTCCGTCTCGCGAGTCCCCGGAGGCGGAGAGTTCAAATCGAGGCCGGGGGTGTTAGCGCGGCCTGCTAAGAGTGGCTAAATGCTAGTGCTGCTACATTTAAAGCTCTGCAGTTAAGTACTATCGCAGTTTAGTTTATGGACGTTAATTAAAATGTAGCGTGCAAAGACTGTTGCCTTATTTAATTTTTGTCTTATTGTACGCTGTTTTTTATAATTTGATGGACTGCTGGGCTAAACATTCACACCTCAAAGAGCTTTACTGATTGAATGTTCCGTTTTAGTCATCACAATAACTCAGATTAACCTGAACTGCAGGTCGACATCATGCTTTTTAAACACATTTTATTGTCTGATTATGAGAATGAATGCCATGTCGTGTAATTTTTACATTGGGTTGGAAGATCCTAAATGCATGACAGCTTGTTTTAAAAGGCTATTTACTTTTGCATCAGTTAAAAGTGTGAAGTGTACAGTTTAATACGATGTGAGCCAAGTCTGATGTTTTCTAGGGGGCGTAAGTGTTTGTTGTATTTGAATATAATGATTTAACTGTGGTGTCATCTCTCTTATGCAGGTGCAGGAGAATTCACCTGGACACAGAGCAGGTCTTGAGCCTTTCTTTGACTTCATCGTGTCAATCAACAACACCAGACTGGTATGTTTGTTGTGAATGTGGTCTATGATCGATCCTCATCTTATCAATAACAAAGCATTATTTAAATCAAGTGTCAAAACCAGGTGTCACTGTATGAGTACTTTTTGTGTTATAGTTTTTACTTTTGCAGCTTAAATTAAAATAAGCCATGCTGATAGTATTTGTGGATAGCCTGATAAAACAATTGCAGACAAATTGCATTTTCTATTTATGTAACCTCATCTTCCTCGTCTTGACTTGTCTGGGAGTTGTTCAGCTTTGTATAATTTCACATTCCTGTTTCTTTGTTGCCATCACACGTTTAATAACAACATAATGTTATCTGCTTTGATGCATACAAACGTCTCTCTGTTTATACCTTCGCATCGTACTTTGTGTACTCTCATTCTCACAATGTTTTGCTTTTGTATCTCTTTCCTTATTAAGAACAAGGATAATGACACGTTAAAAGACGTACTGAAGGCAAGTGTCGAGAAGCCGGTGAAGATGCTGGTGTACAGCAGCAAGACGCTTGAGCTACGGGAAGCCACTGTTACCCCTAGCAACATGTGGGGTGGGCAAGGACTTCTTGGGGTCAGCATCCGCTTTTGCAGCTTCGAGGGAGCCAATGAAAACGTCTGGCATGTTTTGGTGAGTAATTGATGCCAATGAAAAAGTTTGGGCATTTACAGCCTGGAGCTTTAAAGGGACACTCCACTTTTTTTGTTGATTTTCCAGCTCCCCTAAAAATTTGAGTTCAAAATCTGATTTGTACCGTTTTGGAATCCATTTAGCTGATCTCCAGGTCTGGCGGTACCACTTTTAGCATAGCTTAGCACAATCCATTGAATCTGATTAGACCATAATATATCATTATATATGATTACACAGTCCCTGAAAATAGTCCCCAGCTATTGAAAGTTACCAAAGGGACTACTTTCAGCCACTGCATAATATCATTGCACCTCCTGCAGCCATGTTACAGCAGCAAAATCCTTGATTATTAAACCAGAATAAGAGTGTAGTTCCTAGGCACATCGGCCTAACTTTTAATTTTTACGTCGGTCTTAGTACACGATGTAACTACAGAAGATTGAGCGCGATGCTAATGGTCTGATCGGATTCAATGGATTGTGCTGGGCTATGCTAGAAGTGGTGCCGCAGGACGCGGATATCGGCTAAATGGTTTCCAAAACGGTTAAAATCAAATGTTTAAATCCAGGGGAGCTGAAAAATGAGCATATTTTCCAAAAAAGTCTCACTATAACATACTATGTGCAGGTTAAACTTAATAAGGTTACCACCAAGTGTCTTTGGATTACAGGGTTCCCACGGGTCATGGAATGTCATGAAATTTTAAAAGGTCTTTCCAGACATTGAAAGTCAGGAAATTTTATATTATTTTGACTTTTGTTTGTTGTTTTTCCACTTTTTAACTTGTAATGTAAGAAATACCATTTATGGGTCCAAATCTCTACTGACTACAATTTAAACAGCTGTTTATTGGCACTGTTTAGTCATTTTTAGTCATTTCACGCATTTAAGATACATTTTTATTAACTCGGGGTGTACACTACATTATCCATGCTCATGGCATCCCGGACATAGGTTATGGAAATTCTGCTTTTTAGTCCGTAAAAGCCAGGGAATTTGACTAAGAGTGGGAATCCTAAATTAGCTGTAAACAATCCACATCCAGACTTGGATGCTAGACACTGAGTATGGTGGTTTTAAAGGGCGTGTTCTTGCTAAACGGACCGGTTGGTTGAGCTGTTAAAGGCGGAATGGGGTTATGTCAGTGAAAACATGCTGTAATTTCTTGCCCCTTGATTGGTCTGTTTTACAGGAAGTGGAGCCAAATTCTCCGGCAGCATTGGCGGGTTTAAGACCTCACACCGACTATATCATTGGAGCAGACACTGTTATGAATGAGGTATTACTTAAACGTTGCACATCCTTAACATTTCTTAAAATGAATGCATTTTTTGCAATAACAGTTTTGTAAAAACAGTGGTTTGTTCAATAAAATAAAACTTACTTCCCCAAACTTGTATGTAGGGATGCACTGATACCGATACTGGTATCGGGTATCGGCCTCGATACCACATTTTCTAAAGTACTCGTTAAAAGTCCCCCGATACCAGGGATCGATACCACGGTCTGAGAAATGTCTATGTTTGAGCGGCGTGTAAGGGCTTAATGCCTCTTGTGTTGTCCAAAGAGGCAGAGTTTACAACAAACTGGAAAACTAGTCTCTTGTTTTTTTTTTTTTTTGTTAAATTATATGACTAAAGCTGTTATCTGTAAATTTAAATCATGTTTTTTTTATTAAGTACTCGGTATTGGCAAGTATAGAAATGCAAGTACTCGTACTCGTATTCAAAAAAGTGGTATCGGTGCATCCCTCCCTACTTGCATGATTTTATTTCTTTACACAAGATGTTTTGGGATGCATAACGATTAATCACGATTAATCTAGCAGAATAAAAGTTTTTGTTTACATCATATATGTGTGTGAACTGTATATAACAACTTTGTATAGACAAATGCACACACATACAGGTATATATTTAAGAAACGTTTACATGTGTATATACATTTGTATATTTATGTATAATTTATATTATATATAAATACTTAATATAAATACTTATATATATTATTCCTTAAAATTGAATATGCATGTATATATATATATATATACATCATTATTATACACACACAGTTTACACATATGTGATGTAAACAAAAACTTTTATTCTGCTATAGATTAATCACGATTAATCGTTATGCATCCCTTGAGGTGAAAATGTCATTTTTGGGTGAACGATTCATTTAACTTCAGATCTGACGATTGAATGTATGTGTCTTTGCTTTATGAACTGTTTGATTATATTTGTGTATTTTGCATTCTTTCTGCAGTCAGAAGATTTATTCTCATTGATAGAAACTCACGAGGGCAAAGGACTGAAGCTCTACGTCTATAACACAGACACAGATAACTGCAGGGAAGTGGTCATCACTCCCAATAGTGCCTGGGGTGGAGAGGGCAGGTGTGTGTTTGTCAAACTCTTTGTTCTTGGTTCCTGCCTTCGCACAAATCTCAGTTTTTTTGTAATCTCTGTCTGTTCAGTCTCGGCTGCGGTATTGGCTACGGTTACCTGCACAGAATCCCGACTCGGCCCTTTGAAGAGGGAAAGAAAATAAGCTTTCCTGGACACACCCACAGTGAGCCTGCCAGCCCATTGAAGGACGGTTTTACAGAGGTCAGTAAGTTTGTGCGTGTGTTTAAATGATCTTTAAGTTTTGAGAATTGACATTTAATGATCTTCTCTGTTAGGTTCAGCTGTCTGCGGTAACTCCGCCCCCTGTGGCACACCCCAACCCCACAGGGCTTGAGGATAGTTTATCTGGCCTGTCACTCAGCTCTGCCCCGCCTCAAATGCCAAGTGAACTACACACAGGTGTGACCTTGTTTGGTACCATTCTGTGCTTTTTCTTCATTGGCTTTTATTTTTAAATGTAAAGTATGACAAATTAAAAGTGATGTTTTTGGTTCAGGTGTTCCCACAGTCCCCCTACTGCCTACTCAGATGAGCCCAGGGTTGGGTTCCCTTCCTTCTGTTAACCCCTCCACCACCCTACCAGGTGCGGAGCATAAACTTTCCCCATCTGTTCTTGTTGATGTCCCCCATACAGTTATATCTGCAAAGATGTCATGTTACAAAAGTATAAGGCTACCAGTGCTGCCTCAAGATGGTGTTGATAAACAATATTTGTGTTTTCAGGTTTGATGCCCTTACCGTCCGGCCTTCCTCCCTTCCCAAACCTCGCCAACCTCCCGAACTTCAATCTACCATTACCTGACCTTAGCACAGTAGCGTTAGCTGGAATCAGTGGGTTACCTCCTCCTACAGCAGGTACACAGACACACAGACGCAGTTACAAAAACGGCAAAAAAATGCTGCAAATATTTTTAAAAATTCTCTCTTTGTAGGTTTACCACCTCTCCCTCCTCTGAACCTGCCTGGCATCTCCCCTTTGCCCATGCCCACCGTTCTCCCCTCCACGTTGCCCAGCATGCCAGGGGTCGCGCTGCCATCCACCCTCGCCCCCTCTGACTTCGTACCTCGCACCGCCTTATCGACCGAGCAGACTCAAGCACTGACACTGGATGCCACGCCCACCCCTGCAGTCAAAGACACGCCCACAGCGATGCCTGTCGCCAAGGAGACCTTCCCACAGGAAACAACGGTTGCACATGCTGCGCTACAGTCCTCGTAACAATCGTGCCGGGGTATCTCTAATGTATTTATTCAGTACAAAAGATTCCAGTGTGCAAACACAGTTCTGGTGAGAGACACCAGAGGGTATGAAGCGATGGACAGACGTTTATTAAACCGTAAATAATACGATGTGAGCAGGTGTGACTGTAGGAAACGGAGCGCATGCATGTCCAGTGTGGTCTCTCCTCAGACGCTGTGCTTTCTTATGCTTTTTCTTTCTGTATATCCTGTAATCAACTTTCAGATGTTAGTATAGCATTCCTTGTAATTACCAATTGCTATGTGATTTTACTATGTCATGACTTCTTTCTTTGCACATTTATTTCAATCGCTCTTTTTCATGGCGCTCTCGGACCGGGCCTCTGTTTCGCTCACACACTTAGTAAAATAGATCCACTGTATAGATGGATGGAAACACATAAATGAGCTGCAGGGCTAAATGTGCTTGTGCAGTTTGGAGATTGTGAAGGAATCTTATTCGAAAACACACAGGCAATAAACTACCAAGTTTTACACTATGTTTGGTTCTTTGAGTCACTTGAGTTAAGATGGTTACTATGTTGATGTAGACGGTGACGGTCGACTTATGTTGGTTTTCAATGACTGACATAGCAGGGTCATGGAAGGCAAATACTTAAATACAACTTAAAGGTGCAGTGTGTAATTGTTAGAAGGATCTCTGGACAGAAATGCAAAATAATTTACAAAACTATATTATCAGTGGTGTATAAAGACCTTTTTAATGAACCGTTATGTTTTTATTACCTTAGAATGAGACGTTTTTATCTACATACACAGAGGGTCCCCTTACGTGGAAGTCGCCATTTTGTGACGCCATGTTTCTACAGAAGCCCTTAATGGACTAACTTTTTTACTAAGTTGTCACAGACGATAACATGTTTTTCCTGGTGGCAGCTACATTGGTAGCGTTTCAAAAGCAAGGGGTGAGCAGTGGACTGAGCCGTTGGTTGCAATTCGCAACTTCACCACTAGATGCTGCTAATATTTACACACTGCACCTTTAATGAAATCGGAGTTTTATTGAATTTAACCGTCTGGCTTTTAAATGCAATTTAACTCTGTTGTTCGTTAATAGGAGCAGTTATCCACAGAAATTATTAAAAAATTGCTCAAATATTGGACAATAAGTCACATTGACTACTTGTATGCACTTAATGCAAATTCATGAACCGCACTCCAACCAGAGCAAAGAAAAATAGAGTAGTGTAAAATTTTGGATTTCCAGGAACCTTTTTAAATTAGTAAACATTGTGACTTTTATTGTGGGCGGAATTTAAGTGGAGGCAGGGAGACCACTGACTGCTTCACTAAGGCCTAGTCCACACGGACATGGGTATTTTATTTTTATAAAATATATATTTTTACATAGTTTTTCTTCCTGTGGTTTGAGTGGTGCATGATTTTTGAAAAACACTTTGGAAAAGGGAGTTGGGCCGAGTACCAAAACACTTTTAGCCAATCAGCATTAAGGGGCGCGCTACTAACCAACATCATTGCTTGGGTTGCGTATGTGTGGGACGGGTCTATCACAAGAAGGTCCATATTCTATTGGGGTTTGGGGCGTGTTTGTTTAGGTGTTTTCAAATGTCAACATTGGTTTTTAGAGGTCATGCACCCCACCTTTAAAGACACCTGAAACAGAAATAGCGATTGTTTTATTTTCTGACGTATATCTAAGTGAAAGTAGGGCTGGACTTGAATTAGTCCACCGAGAACTGATTGGATCGAAGTTTGGTCATATTACTATTTGATAATCGCTGCAATCTTTTCCCACACCTCGCCCACCTTCTACACCATATGATAGTTTTTAGGAGGGGAGGAGATTTGCATTTTTGATTTAAGATTATATGGGCACATGGATTTTTTTTTTAAATGATGAAGCTCACAGATAAGTCATTTGTAAAAAAAAAATACCACAATATTCCAAAACAAATTACAGTTTTTCATTTCAATGTGACTTACAGACCATTAACTAAAAAAGTTGGTTTAGGATTTAGTTACTCTTTAATAAATGCTGTATTGTTCATTGTGGTTCTGGCTAGCGGGGATGCAGCTACGGCAAAATCTCGCGAGATGTTGGTTTAGGATTAAGTGAAAACAGCGCTCATCCGACGAGATTTCCGCCGTAGCTGTATCCCTTCTAGCCACAACCGTTCATTGTTGGTCATGTTAGCTAATGCATTAACTAATGTTAACAAATACCTCAGTATTTTGTTATCTATGTAATGTCATGTCACACACTGTCCAGCGTGAATGCTATTTGAAAAAGTTAACTTTAATGGACGGAAGCAGACTTTCTGACACACTCGCTTAATGGATGGACGATATGACAGGACCTCCAGTTAACCCCAGCTTACAGTAGGCTGCTTGTTTTTTTGCCTGCACTAGCAGCAGGTATATGATAAAATTACAAATTGGAGCCTGTATGACCACTAACAAGATGATGATATTTGCATTCCTTGTAGCTGTATGTTGACCAGCTAGCATTGTGACGTAATCGTGACGTTGACATTAATAGGGTCTTAATGACCACGTGATCAAATAGCCTGCGCGCGCATTTTGGCAACGGAAGTGGTTGTTCCCCAGTGGTTCTAACGTGTTAGCAACTCAGAAAGTTTATTAAAATGCGTTTCCCAGCATCCAAATGTCTGGTTGTACAAATATAAAATATACGTATGAATCTGGCCACTTTATATTTGGCCATCTGCTAACGTCTTCTATCCACTCCACTATAGTACACGGATCGGAGGCCTCATTTATAAAATGCTGCGTAAAAAAGATCCTACATTTGATCTTACGATCATTTAACAAAAATGCGTACGTGTGATTCATAAACCGAACGTAAGCGCAGAAAACGCGCGTACCCCTTTCAAATCTATAAATCACAAATGAACTTGATCTTGTGCGCGCACTCGAGCAGTTTCGGATCTCCGCCTTTAAACAATGCGTAATTAATGTCAGACATATAAAAGAGCTCATCAATGTTTAAACCCAATTTCAAACAGCAAGAATGGCTTATTTTCCATAAACCTGCAGCAATCGGACAAGCAAAAGTGCGTACGTCTGCTCAGACCCTGACGTGGCGCTTAGCACATTTCCACGTCAAAGACAGTTTTTATAAATATGGACTTTGCCATGGATTTTTGCGTTTGCACACTTTACGATCAAATCTGTGCCTACGCACGCTTTATAAATGAGGCCCCTGGTAGCTCATAGGGCTGTGCAAAAAATATCGATACAGTATCGATATATTTCGATCTCTATTATCGATTTTTTTTTTTTTACATCAAATCCCTCTGTGTGCGTCAAACGACCTCCTCTGTAGTTGTCACTGTCCAGTTGTCTGCCATATACAGCCATTCGGCCAATGTCTCGGTATTTAGAGGGATTGAGAAAATGGCAGAAAATTTAAAAACAGCTCTATTTTTTTTACATTTTTGCTAAAAAAAGAAAAAGTATTGCAATGTATCTCAACATGCAACACACTGTATTGTATCGTATCGGGAGGCCCTTGCCAATACCCAGTCCTAGCAGCTCAGCTGTGTTAAAAAAGTGGATAGTGTCAACTTTTTAAAATAACTTTGTGTTGTTTCACTGCTGATACTTGCCATACTTCCGTTGCCAAAATGCGTGCGCATACGTTGCCACGTCATCGTGTACAAACAGTAAAAGGGTCTATTGATTTTAAAACACTAAAATTTAGGTAAATACATTTTCCAGTATTATACACAGTTCTTAAATACTTAATTGAAAATCCGGTTTAAAAGCAATATAAAATGATTTTAAAAATCTTCATCCAATAAGCACAGATTGGAAAAAGCGCAAAAGTAACACCGGTCATCCACATTATTTTACCCAAACTAAAATTTAACCTCAAAACACAAAGCAAGCTTTGACTTCCGATTTAAAAGTGTCATCACAAAAGCAAACCAAGAAAAATGAAATGTTTTCAAAATGTTTATTTCTCTTTTGGCTACATTCTCTACAATTGCAGCAGCACTTTAGAGACAAATCACCATATGTTGAGCTCAAAACTGCTTTTGGGGTTAATTTGGACAGAGAAAACAACCAAAGCTGGGATTCTTCCCCTGACAACAGAGTCTGGAAGCTTGCACAGTTTGATCACGGGCCGGTCAGCGTTGTTCGGAGGAGCTGACCGGACTCGGGTTCTGGGATCAGCGGGGTTGCCAAGCGACAGCACATGGTCTGGGCATAAAGGGGTTAAAATGTCATGGGCGGGGTCCGGCCCACCTTCCGTCTGTTCTATGAATCACTGCTTACATCAGACACACAGGCACGCACGCGAACCTTGGGCTCACACCTCATTCAGACATAACTTCATTTTTCCATTCCGTGGTTTTCTGGTAAATTAAAACTCTTATATGAATTCAAACATTTTAAGTAAAACAAAAAAGACTAGGTGTCTGAAAGCAACATTAGTGATGTTGATTCATACAATAGCTTAAAATTAATAAGAAAATCCAAATATGAAACCATCTCAGGTTGGATTGATACCTGTTGTTGTATTTTTAATAAGAGATCGATCTTTACTGCATCTCCATCTACATGCAGGACTTCATCTACATTTGACAAACCATGTCGGGTCTGTCTGGTTCCTGAAGGCGTTTTGCATTAAAAGTAAGCATGTTTTAAAACCACTTACATTGATACTTTCAGGACAATTAAACACATTTCCCCAAATTTCTCACTGTAATGCAAAATAAACAAATAAGTAAATTAGTCATTAACATTTTTTGCATTACAGTACAATCATTTGATAAGAAAATGTGCATAGTTGTCAGGAAAGTAGTGATACAATGTAAATCAATCTTAAAAGTCCTAAAGATAGGTTTGATTTTATTAACTGAAAATATCATTTTATTATATATTTTATGGTAAATGTGACTCGCCCACATTTGTAAATATTAAGCCCATCTATGCATACACACAGACAACATTCATGTCACGGTGAACTACAACAGACACCATTTCTGTAACACACCCTTTGTTCTGTTCACACATGTATAATGATGTAAAACAAACACTCGCAGACACACACAAAGAAATGCTCTTTCGTGTCACTCATTCCAATCGCACTACAATTAATCGTCTCTACGTTTCACACTTACACAAAACAAAGCACCGCTAAAGAGGCGTAGCCTGGGGAGGACATTAGCGAGAAGTCGATCCCAAATCTACCCCACTTCACAAAATGCCTTGGGTAAAAAAAATATCCATTTCTATCTCTGACTGACATTTGGATCCACACAGGAAATGACATCGGCCATTCCTGCCCCAATAACAACGGCAGTCACTGTGGCCGGTATGGGCGTGTCCTTCAGTCGACACTTGGCCCCTCCCCCTTTGTCCACACGATGGCGGCGAAGGGAGGGAAATCATCATTCGGAACCGTCAAACGTAATCGATCAGCCAGTGAGATCAGTAAGAGATGATTCCTGAAGCAGCAGCAGGGCTGGCGGGCATGGCCTGCAGGTTTCCTGACGAATTGGATCGGCGCATGTGCGGAAGAAGGTACGAGTCACTGCCCAGCTGATGAACGTCAAAGCGATCTTCCTTCCTGTAGGCCAAACAGCGCCGGATAAACGCCTGCGGAGGACAAAGACAGAATTCAGACGCATTTCCAAACACAGAGCGCTCTCGTCAGGACACACAAACCGACCTTGGCTTCGTTGCTAGACACGGGTTTGGCGGGAAACTGGACCTCAGTAGCTTTGAGAATGGTGTTTTCCTGAAGTATATCTTGCTGGGATTGATTATGACCAAACGGCTGCGTAAAATCACATCAGACGAGATTTAACATGACATCATTTTAAAAACGTGTCCATCAACAATAACCATACGTGCATTGGTCTTACCTTTCGTCCATACAGGCACTGGAAGAAGATGACTCCCACCGACCACACGTCTACTTTATTCGAGATCTTTGGTGGTTCTTTACCAACCACAAAACACTCTGGTGGCAAATACCTGAAATATGCATACAACATTATTTAATAAATTAATTATTTAATAAATTAATTATTTAATTATTTATTACAAATAAATTATTTAATAAATACATTTAATAAATAATTTTAGGACTTCCAAATGTTATTCATATTTAATGCTACTGAATTTTAAGTCATTTCAGAGAATTGTTTCTTAACACATTATAAATGGGTGGGGATAAAACGGTGGCTTGATGATGACGCACTGGAGCCAATGAGCACCAAGCCACCCTAACGGTACATTCACATGGGGCGCCAGTGTTAACGCTTGATGAAAGGCGTGTCTGAAGCGTGGCCAACAGCCAATCACAATGACCGCAACAAGTGTTCGGAACGTTACTCTAAAAAAGTAATGTTACGGCAAGGTCCTCTTTACACTAGCGATCCCAGAATCAAATACGGGATGTGTTGCATTTACACAAAAGGCACACTGGCAATTTTATGGGAATTTTCATTGTGCTGTGTGAAAGGGGTTTTTATGTAGCTGAAATTTTTGTGATCAAAATGAGAGATTGTGTTAAATAGCTAAAACATTTATGATGCATATAGTATATTTATCAACATTAGCTAGAAAACTGACCAGTATGTTCCTGCTCCCTGCGAGGTCAAATCCATTCCGTCCACTCCGTAACTATCGTCATCCATGATTTTAGACAAACCAAAGTCTGTGATCTTGATCTCCCCACATGCCGTTCCATCAACCAACAGGATGTTTCCTGAGTAACACAAACAGAAAACGTCTTGACAAATACTCATACAGACATGGACACATCACACTTCCAAACCCAGTTGGTGTCTGACTGTAAGGGTTTTGCTACAGAAATATTGTACGTCACAGCATTTATACGCACATATTTGACGTATTTGTCTGAGCTAGTCTGGCTCACCTGGTTTCAGGTCATAATGAATGATGGGAGGTTTGATCTCATTCAGGTATCTGAGAGCGTTGACGATTTGCATGACGATGGACCGGGCCTCTTTCTCAGACATTAGCTTGTGCTGCTTCAGATAGAAATCCAGATCGTTCCCTTCACAGAACTCCAGAACAGTGCAGAATCTAAAACACAACACAATGTCTTTATACACCTGTACAAACCTGTTTACATAACACGTCAGAGGTGTGTTGCTGTGAAAACTTACGTGTCAGTGTCCAGGGAAAAGTAGTCGTAGAGTTTGACTATTCTGGGATGGTCCAGCTGTTTGTGGATTCTGTATTCTCTACAAGCATGTCTGCAGCAGACAAGAAAATACATGAGCATTTACTTCAATTACTTCTCTGAAGTGAGAGTAAGAGGGGGGGGAATGGAGAGAGAGTGCAAGACAGAGAATGATAGGAAGTAAAGCGCCGTTGTAATGTTAAGTTTGTTAAATTTTATTTCGAGTCGTTTGGGACGTGATGATACAACCCTCTCACTATGGAGATCATATTGGTTAAGCGATCTCTGGCTTATTGCGCCCCAAACATTTTCACGTAACCGCGTTGCACGCATTAGAAGACGGATGAAGTTAAATGATTGTCGCACAAATGCTTCTCGCCATCTGGTCCATGCTCCGACGCGATTTGTGCTCACACTGCGTGTTCCACATCAGACCCCAGTTAAACCCCGTGAAAGAGTGAAAAAACAAGCGAGAGAGTGAAAACTGTGGCAAGAGAGAGTGAGTGAGAAAACCAGAGAGAGAGCGAGTAAGTGGGAAAGAAAACGAGTGAGAGAGTGCGCAAACCAGTGAGAGAGTGAGTGAGTGAGAAAACGAGAGAACAAGACAAAAAGTAAGAGTGAGTGAGAAAACGTGCAAGAGAGTTAGGGAGTAAACGAGCGAGAGAGTAAGCAGGAGAGAAAACGAGTGAGAGTGCGCAAGAGAAAGGGAGTAAACGAGCGAGAGATTAAGCGATGGAGTAAACGAGGCGAGAGAGCGAGCAATGGAGTAAACGAGCGAGAGAGCGAGCAATGGAGTAAACGAGCGAGAGAGTGAGCGATGGAGTAAACGAGCGAGAGCGAGCGATTGAGAAAAAAAGCGAGAGAGCGAGCGATAGAGTAAACGAGCGAGAGAGTAAACAAGCGAGAGGGCGAGCGAGAGATAGAGTAAACGAGCGAGAGAGTAAACAAGCGAGAGGGCGAGCGATTGAGTAAACGAGCGAGAGAGCGAGCGATGGAGTAAACGAGCGAGAGAGCAAGCGATGGAGTAAACGAGCGAGAGAGCAAGCGATGGAGTAAACGAGCGAGAGAGCAAGCGATGGAGTAAACGAGCGAGAGAGCAAGCGATGGAGTAAACGAGCGAGAGATAGAGTAAACGAGCGAGAGAGAAAACAAGCGAGAGGGCGAGCGAAAGAGCGAGCGATAGATTAAATGAGCGAGAGAGTAAACAAGCGAGAGAGTAAACAAGCGAGAGAGTAAACGAGCGAGAGGGCAAGCGAGGGAGCAAACGAGGGAGAAAACGAGCGAATGAGGTAGCAAACGTGCGTAAACGAGTGTGAGGGAGTGAGTAAACGAGCGGTGGAGTAAACGCGCGGTGGAGTAAACGCGCGGTGGAGTAAACGCGCGGTGGAGTAAACGCGCGGTGGAGTAAACGCGCGGTGGAGTAAACGCGCGTGGAGTAAACGCGCGGTGGAGTAAACGCGCGGTGGAGTAAACGCGCGGTGGAGAAAACGCGCGGTGGAGAAAACGCGCGGTGGAGAAAACGCGCGGTGGAGAAAACGCGCGGTGGAGTAAACGCGCGGTGGAGAAAACGCGCGGTGGAGAAAACGCGCGGTGGAGAAAACGCGCGGTGGAGAAAACGAGCGGTGGAGTAAACGAGCGAGAGAGCGAGCGATGGAGTAAACGAGCGAGAGAGCGAGCGATGGAGCAAACGAGCGATGGAGCAAACGAGCGAGAGAGCGAGCGAGGGAGCAAACGAGGGAGAAAACGAGCGAATGAGGTAGCAAACGTGCGTAAACGAGCGTGAGGGAGTGAGGAAACGAGCGGAGTAAACGCGCGGTGGAGTAAACGCGCGGTGGAGTAAACGCGCGGTGGAGTAAACGCGCGGTGGAGTAAACGCGCGGTGGAGTAAACGCGCGGTGGAGTAAACGCGCGGTGGAGTAAACGCGCGGTGGAGTAAACGCGCGGTGGAGTAAACGCGCGGTGGAGTAAACGCGCGGTGGAGTAAACGCGCGGTGGAGTAAACGAGCGGTGGAGTAAACGAGCGAGAGAGCGAGCGATGGAGTAAACGAGCGAGAGGGAGTGAGTAAACGAGCGAGAGAGCGAGGAAACGAGCGAGAGGGCAAGCGAGGGAGTAAACAAGCAAAAGAGCGAGGGAGGGAGTAAACGAGCGAAAGAGCAAGGGAGGGAGTAAACGAGCGAGAGGGCAAGCGAGAGGGAGTGAGTGAGTAAACGAGCAAGAGAGGGAGTAAACGAGCGAGAGAGTGAGTAAACGAGCGAGAGAGTGAGTAAACGAGCGAGAGAGTGAGTAAACGAGCGAAAGAGTCAGTAAACGAGCGAAAGAGTAAACGAGCGAGAGAGCGAGGGAGGGAGTAAACGTGCGAGAGAGCAAGCAAGAGGGAGTGAGTGAGTAAACGAGCGAGAGAGGGAGTAAACGAGCGAGAGAGGAGGTAAACGAGCGAGAGAGTGAATAAACGAGCGAGAGAGTGAATAAACGAGCAAGAGAGCGAGGGAGGGAGTAAACGAGCGAGAGAGGGAGGGAGGGAGTAAACGAGCAAGAGAGCGAGGGAGGGAGTAAACGAGCGAGAGAGCGAGGGAGGGAGTAAACGAGCGAGAGAGCGAGGGAGGGAGTAAACGAGCGAGAGAGCGAGGGAGGGAGTAAACGAGCGAAAGCGAGTGAGTGAGGGAGTAAAAGGGCGAGTCAGGGAGCAAACGGGCGAGCGAGTGAGTAATAGAATAGGTGAGTAAGCACCTCTCCCACATTCACACAAAAGCGTTTAAACGCAACTGAAGATGCCAGCCAAATGCCGACTGTGGGTGCGTGCCAGCTTTTCTTCACCTGCTGGCTTTTTTATTTTTTTAACCGCAGCACCTCCATCGGAAACAACTGCAAACATACGCCGAACACAGGAAAAAACACCTTGGTGTATACGCCCCCTAAGAGAATGAATGAGGGACTGAGTGATGGAAGAAATCAGTCAGAGAGTGAGTGGGTGAGAGAGAAAGAGTGAGAGAATAAAAAAGTCAGAGAGAGAGAGAGAGGAGGAGGAGTAAGACCATCATACTTGTGATAGTTTTCTTTCTTCTCTTCTCTCCAGTTTTTGTTAAGCTGGTGGATTTTTACAGCAGCATACCGCTGCTCAAAAAGGTCAAATGCCTAAACACAAAACACACAAAGTTAATTACATCACACACTTATCCAAAACTATACTTTATTATTGAAGCTATACTGTTTATTAGTCAGTGTGTTTTATTTTTGATGATCAATATCAATCAATCTGGTCCTGTATGGAATGCCCATATTTCACTCATGCAAGCACACGCTACATTTTTCTCACGACATTTAATGTTTTATTCAGAAATGTCCTCAAACAGTAAATGTGTTTGTAAAAATGAAGAACAAACTACCTTATAAACTTCACTGAAACCTCCTCTGCCCAACAGGTGTAAGAGAAGATATCTTTCATTAAGAGTCGGATGGTCTTTAAACCTACAAACACACACAAATATACACTTATCACACATATTGCAACACAGGGGGCGTGTCTTCCTTAAGATACTCATTTATTGGTGTGTAATCATGTCAATCATAAGGAGGGGGTGGGTCTTTAAACTGAGAGCTGTCCTCATTGTTGATTCTTTTGAGTTCTCTAATGTGAAGATTCCTCACACGCTCCAGTCTCTCCAGCTCCGCCTGGATCTCGGCCTCCTCCTGAACACACATAAAGACTTCAGCATGCGCTAACATACGGACATGAACAACACATGTTCCAGATCTTCTTTATATTAAAGGAACAAAAGAGTTGGTTTCTGCAAAACTGACTTTGCCACTAAAACATGTTTCACTAATGCATGTGTATTTGTGTGGACTGACCTTTTTGAGATGACCTAATCGGAGTTTGAAGATTTCCTCCTGCTCGTGATATTCAGCCACAGTCAACCTGTACAATCCATACAGAAGAATAACGATGATTAGAAAGATTTACATTAACTAAACAAAAAGCATTTAAGGGTATGACACCAGAAAATAGGTGAAATGATCATAACAAAATTCACTTAAATACCACATAAATAAATAAAGATAGAAAGCTAATTTTGTAACTGATAGATAAACAAAATAACCAGTATCGGCAGACAAAAGCATATTTTCCCCACTACCCATACATAGCTCGGCATTGCAAAATTTTAACAGCGCGTCAGTTCTACGCAGACCGCAAGCCCTCCCGTCAGGTATTTCCGTTTGCAACGGTGAAAACAAAGATGGTCCAAGTTGAGGAGTGATTTAACTTAAACTGCAACAAAAGTCGCTGGCTATTTACCTCCATCACTGCCTGTCTTCTCAAAACATACACAACAAGTGGCTGCTTTTTCTTGTTTGTCGGTTTTCTGGCCAAGCTGCTTCTCTTTGGTGGTTGCACTGCTACCGTGGTTACACGTGTGGATACTGCCTACCAGTACATCTATAATGATCCTTTTAGGAACACAATATTGGTATCTACTGTATTGGTAAATGTCATTCTTGGCAATCAAATATCAGTATCTATCGGTATCAAGAGTTGTCATTCTTAGTTAACAGAATATCGGTATCTATCTGTATCGGTAGATGACATTCCTAGCAATTCAATGTCAGTATCCATCGTATTGGTAGAGTTTATTCCTAGTTATCAAATATCAGCATTGGTTGATGTCATTCTTAGTAACAGAATATCTGTATCCATCATATTGGTAGATATCATTCCTAGTAATCAAATATCAGCATGGGTTGATGTCATTCTCAGCAACCGAATATCGGGATCTGTAATATTGGTAGATATCATTCCTAGTAATCAAATTTCGGTATCTGATCGGTATCGGTTGATGTCATACTTAGTAACCGAATATCGGAATCCATCGCATTGGTAGATGTCATTCTCGTTACATATCTATCTATTTTTATCGATAGATGTCATCCACTGTAACCGAATATCCTAGTAGCGGAATATCCATCGTATTGGTAGATTTCATTCCTAGTAATCAAATTTCGGCATTGATCTGTATCGGTTGATGTCATTCTTAATAACCGAATATCGGTATCCATCATTCCTTGTAAGCAAATATCTGTATCGGTTGATGATATTCTTAGTAACAGAATATCGGTATTCATCATATTGGTAGATATCATTCCTAGTAATCAAATACCGGCATTGGTTGATGCCATTCTCAGTAACCGAATATCGGCATCCACCATATTGGTAGATATCATTCCTAGCAATCAAATATCGGCGTTGATCTGTATCGGATGATGTCATTCTTAATAACCGAATATCGGTATCCATCATATTGGTAGACATCATTCCTAGTAAGCAAATATCTGTATCTGATCTGTATCGGTTGATGATATTCTTAGTAACAGAATATCAATATCCATCATATTGGTAGACATAATTCCTAGTAATCAAATATCGGCATTGGTTGATGCCATTCTCAGTAACCGAATATTGGCATCCATCATATTGGTAGATATCATTCCTAGTAATCAAATATCGGTATCTGATCGGTATCGGTTGATGTCATACTTAATAACCGAATATTGGAATCCATCGCATTGGTAGATGTCATTATTCGCAATCAAATATCTGCATCTATCGGTATCAAGAGTCGGTAGAATATCGTTACATATTGTTATCGATAGATGTCATCCACGGTAACCGAATATCCTAGTAACTGAATATCCACCGTATTGGTAGATTTCATTCCTAGTAATCAAATATCGGCATTGATCGGTATCGGATGATGTCATTCTTAATAACCGAATATCGGTATCCATCATATTGGTAGACATCATTCCTAGTAAGCAAATATCTGTATCTGATCTGTATCGGTTGATGATATTCTTGGTAACAGAATATCGGTATTCATCATATTGGTAGATATCTACCAATATGATGGATGCCGATATTCGGTTACTGAGAATGGCATCAACCAATGCCGATATTTGATTACTAGGAATGATATCATTCCTAGTAATCAAATATCGGTATCGGTTGATGTCATACTTAATAACCGAATATTGGAATCCATCGCATTGGTAGATGTCATTCTCCGCAATCAAATATCGGCATCTATCGGTATCAAGAGTCGATAGAATATCGTTACATATTGTTATTGGTAGATGTCATCCACGGTAACCGAATATCCTAGTAGCTGAATATCCATCGTATTGGTAGATTTCATTCCTAGTAATCAAATATCGGCGTTGATCGGTATCGGATGTCGTCATTCTTAATAACCGAATATCGGTATCCATTGCATTGGTAGATGTCATTCTTAGCAATCAAATATCAGTATCTATCAGTATCAAGAGTTGACCGAATAGCGTTACATATCGTTATCGGTAGATGCCAGTCCTAGTACCTGAGTATCTGTATCATATTGTTAGATGTCATTCATAGTAATCAAACATTGGTATCGATCAGTATCAAGAGTTGTCATGCTTAGTAATAGATTTAAGATAATAATAGAAAAAGTGAGATTAAGCATTCAGAGCAAGCCTGTGAGAAGGTGAAATACACGTGAACACACTTTATTTCTCTTATATGCAGGTTGTGAATTAAACTCGGAACACCACAAGAACAGAAATACTGGTGCAATGAAAGAAAAACAAGTGAGCGACAATATCACATGCTTGAATAACTGCACGATAAACAACTGCAATAGCTATATAATATTGCTATATTATCTGACTTAAACTTTTTTTTTACAAATAAGCCAGTGCTTTGTCTAAAAAAAAAGTAGGAGCCTCCATTTTTCAACTATTTTTAACTTGACCTGCTGTCTAACAGCTTAAGAACACAATGTTCAGTGTGTGCAAGACGTATGAAAAACCAACACGAGCAAACACAACCGCTAAAGACGGTTGTGTTTTACGCACACAAAACAATAAATAAACAGCTCAGAACACAGGGGCCTTGAAAGAGTCTCTGGTAACATACTGAAAAAAATTATATAAATATCTTTATATCATAACTTGATATACAGATCGAAAGTATAGAGCGCTTTTAGAACACGTGTCAGCCTGCAAATATGTATGAAACAGTACATTGTATGTATGTATGTGAAAGTGTCTCACAGTGTAGGCAGGCTGGGTTTGAGGAAAGGGTCGTTGTCTGCCCCATTGACAGCTTTGGTCTTTCTCTGTTTGGACTCATTGGGAGTTAGGCTCTGAGTGGAGGGCGTGCTGGGTGGTTTGCGTTTGGCCAAAAGTTTCCTCTGCCTCTCGATCTCTTCCCTTTGCTGGTTAATCCACTCCTGTTGCCTGTTCAAATACACAAACATTTAAAACCACACAATGAAAAACATTACTACAGACCTAGACATTAACAGATCACACCTGCGATGCAATAATTTTTTTCCAGATAAAAAATCTCAACAGAATAGAAAATGAGTTTCCATTACCAAATTGACGATTATAAAATAACGCTAAAGTTTTGCGCAAATTGACGATTATAAAATAAAGCTAAAGTTTTGCGCAAATTGACGATTATAAAATAATGCTAAAGTTTTGCGCAAATTGACGATTAGAAAATAATGCTAAAGTTTTGCGCAAATTGACGATTATAAAATAAAGCTAAAGTTTTGCGCAAATTGACGATTAGAAAATAACGCTAACGTTTTGCGCAAATTGACGATTAGAAAATGACGCTAAAGTTTTGCGCAAATTGACGATTAGAAAATAGCTCTACAGTTTTGTTCAAATCTGTAATGGAAACGTAGCTATTGTTTAAGTTCAGAGATAAGAAGAATGCAATCTAGTGGTCGGGATGTAAAACGTCAAACAAAACAACTGAATGAATGACAACTGCATGAATCTTGTATGTTTTTTATTTTAAAAATATCGATACTGCACTTTTGTGAATAAATACAGTATTGACAACCAAAATTTCACTATACTGTGCCGATGATGTTTTTCTTGCACATTTACTGTCGATTAAAAATAATGGCTATTGCGTGGCTGCGATATACGTAAATCTACCAACATCCTTCGGCATGATTTTCAATTGACTTATCGTGAGGGGAAATATGAAGTTTTAGTCGCATAACATTGGTTAATGGAAACGCTGTCATTTCCTAACAGGTTTTATCGCCATTTAGAGAATATTGCAAAAATTGCGCAAATCTGTCATTTAAACCAGGCTAGTGTAATTTCTGCAAAAATATTGTCTGTTTTCAAACAGGTTTCCTGACATACCGAAGGTCTACTAGTATACACACACCAATTGTATTTCAATTATATTTTAAATCCTGTATCACTTCAGTCCCAATTACATAAGAGTTACAACACTGACTTCAGGTTTCTGTGCATGTGTTTGTTTGTAAAACCGTACTTGACTAAGTTCTGGAAGGCGTATCCATCGGTCCACTGTTCAGTGTAGGATGCTCCGTGCCGGACCGTCGTGAAGTGCCCGAGACGCAGCCGGTCCTGCATGCTCTTTTCACGGCACGACTGCTTCTCTTGAGTACTCTATGCAGACGACACAGACCCAAATCACACGACTGGCCAATCACTGAGCACCGAGCACACAGAGCGCAGCTTACCTTCTCAATGAGCAGCTTTTTACTCATTGTAGTGCATTTGTTCAGACGCTCCTTGAAACGTTCCAGCAGCTTCTGCTGCTCATCTATCTGCCTGCGGAGGTCACAGTTCGCCTACGGAGAAAAATCGCAAACCACTTCACCATCGAGTGCCACTTTGCGACTGAAATGAACGGCGGTTTGTTACTCACCCTGAGCAGATCATCAATCCTTCCTTCTTTCTTCTCAAGGTCAAGATTCTTATTGCTCTCGAGCGCGGCGAGTTTCAACAGCGTCAGATCCGTCTGAGATGACAGCGGGAAAAAGAAAAGCAAATAAAACTTGAAGTGGGTGTTCGAAATTCAAAACAGAACTATGTTAGCATTACAATTAGTGTGGCGAGTGATACACAGCGGCAACCCTCATGCTATCAAATATGACTTGAATCATTTATAATAATATTGTGTACATTATGAGAATGTTCATTTTTGGGGTAATTATTATTCAAGTGTGCATATTTAAGAGCGAGTGTTACCTGCAGATTTTTACTGCTCAGCTGTCTTGGGTTCATGGTGTGGTCTGTGAAACACAGGCTGGTGGGCGAAGAGCTGTTTTGTCTTACCTGCTGAGCGATAAACACCATCATTAAGATATAAAACCTTACGCATTTTATAAATACCTCCCCAAATATCAAACATCAGCACGTACAATCGCCCCGGGTGCAGAATGGGAGTTTTGCGGTGAGCGCAGGACCGTAGGGTGACCCCTGACAGGACTTGATCCGTTTCCTCCCTGAAACTACAGGAAGAAATGCGTTTTCTTTTGTGTTTTTACAGCACTGAAAAGCATACTAAAAAAGTGATGACATCACAAGCATGAACACAATTTAATATCCTCTCCCTTTTTTAATCCAGTCTCATTAAACATGCCGTTTTGATTCTTTTGTTAATGTGACATCACAAAAACACAGCTCCGCACATGGCCACTGACTGACTGGTTGATTTTACCCATAAGCTTTTCTAAATGTGTTCGTTAGCACGTTATAGCACTAATGCGGCTGTATTAATAGGAATCAGATCTATTTTTGTAAAAATGGGCATGTGTGCAGTTATGAATGAGCAGCTGTACAGCTGATTGACATTTACATACTACAGACTCATTCATGTTACACTTTACTCACATCAAAATAATCACTGATCTTGGGCCCTCGGCCAGAAGACTTCCCTAAAAGATAAAAAACAACATGGTCATTGGATACAATCACTTTTCCCAAAGTACATGCGTATGAACAGGAAGTCAGCGTTCCCTTGACTGCTCTCTGATTGGTTATCAACTTTCCTCTTGCGTCCTCTGGATGACTCCGAGTGCTTCTTCTCTGGTGTCTTGGGATTAAAGGACAATGCATTAAAGATTTATTCAATCAATACATGAGCATGAAAGATCAATATAATCAATATTAATGAAGGTTTGTAAAACGCTTAACAACATTGATGGTTCTTCTAGACGTCCGTTCTGTGCTATTACTGACATAAAAAATGATTTAGACTTTTAAGCAAACACGATTCTGTGACTAAACGACTTTGATGACTACTTTGTATTTCATTCAATTATTTTCATACGCACACGTATAGTCAAACTTACTGAATATGCAGGAGATCCTCCTTTCTACATATCGGAGCTCTGTAAAAATTGACATCTTGTTTTAAACACATCTGTGTCTAAACCTGACGTGTAAAACATATCTTGTCATACATGTGTCATAGTCACCTCTGACTCCTTGTCGCTGGACGACCCCAGACTGCCGAAACTGTGACTGGAACATTCATTATTGTTCAAGCCCTACAAAAAAGATCAGATACAGGGTTGCATATATGAGCTTACCATCCTTATCAAAATCTTTTTTGGATTTAAAAATATAAAGTAAAATAAAGACTTAATTTCTAAATCTCTGTATGCCAGCTTACATACAATAAACTATTTTAATGTTAACGTATATATAGGTATATATATTCCTGTTTATAACTATATATTATTATGTACGTATTCTTTCTTTAAACATGTTTTAAAAACACATTTTTATTGTGCAATGTTTGTATATATATATATGTTTTTTTATGTGTGCATTACTTTAGCTCCACAGCTGGCGCTCCCTGTGCTGCCTCCAGTGTTCCCACTAACCGCTCCGATGAAACGCGCTTCCAAAAGCTCCTGCCGCCTCGGATCCAAAGAATGCAATTCATCCATACCTGAGACGGACAAAAGACACGCATCAATCTCAATATATGGGTTTAGCAGGGGTGTGGTCTAGTAGTCATCAATGAAATCATCAGCCGGAAATCTGAAAAAAATCATTAAAATCATTCTTATCTGGCCTTATGTCAGCTTAAAGAGCCAAAACTCAGTATGTATTTTAACTTAATTTTACTCTTAAAGAAAAAATATTATTATTTTTTAAATAATATACATTTATATTAATAAAAAGGCTTGTTTCGACATATGGGTGGGTCGCACTTCATGGCGGCTGCCATGTTGAAATCACATGACCAGCTAAATACTATTTAATGTCATCATGGTATTTACAATAAAATACATAAGACTTTTCTGAATGAATGTATTTTTGTCCTTAAACACTTATTTAGGTCACTTTATATGCATTGTGAATGTGTGATATAGTCTCTTGGTTTAAAATGAAAGCATAATCATTGCTTAGTTGTTTCTGATCATGTGGTTAGTTTAGAATAAAATGTCATTCTTCAGGTCTGACTAACCACAAGCTTTTTATAATCTTAGTTTTCCTTTTGGTCTTTAGGGAACCATTATCATACTCCATCCCAAAGTACAGCAGAGCACATTCAGGATGAGGTCAGAAACAGGAAGTGCTATTAAGACATTTCCTGTTCATCATCAGCTGATACCGCTGACACTTTATTTCCATTTTTGGACTTTAAAATCCAAGATTGACAAAATGTCATAATTTCACAATAGAAACAAAACTATTACTGTGCACTTAACATTACGTCTAAAATGTTGATACTGATTGGCCAGTCGTGACATTCCAAGGTTTGGTATTCCAAGATAACAACTGCTCAAAACTAATAAAACACGGTAACTCGAATGCTGCAAATCATTTTGACAAGTCAAGTTTAAAGGGACACTTCACCCATTTGCATTAATCTTTGTATCATTAGAACCCCAGTCATGTTTTTGAATGGTCGTGCATCATTTCCTCAGTTGCCGCTGAGACAGGAGAAATACAGATTTCAGGGTTGCACTTCCTTCTTTCAATGATGTAAAAATCATCATTTTGCATCATTGAAAGAAGGAAGTCCAATATCTTTGTTGAGGGGGTGAGACTACAAACACCCCTTTTCTCGATCAAATAGGCACCAAATATGACGTACTTTCAATAAAGATTCATGTTTTTACGGGTGAAATGCTCCTTGAATATTAATAACAAATGAAATATAAATATGTATTTTAATAGCATTTTATTTACAAATAATTAAACTAAATAGTGTGTTTGTGACATTTGAACATTATGTCTCATCTTAAATCCGAAAGTAAACGCGTTTTCCTCACGTAAGGTCTGCATTTGTTAAAAATGAGCTAATAAAATGTTTTTTATGATAAGAGAGACACTCAGGTTTGCCAGATACTCGCTTAATCTCATGAGTAAATAGAGTTTAGTGCTAAGTTAGTTTCTTGCGAGTATTTGGTGAACGTGAGCGTCTATTTTATCAAAAAACATTTCGATGTGTGTGCAGCAGGCACTTATTTTCACAAGACGCGTGATACACATGCTACACATGACGCAACGAACACATATTTTGAAATGACAAGCAACCCATATTTTGAATTCGCACCCCTTGGAAGAGAAGTCGCCAGCCACCCCTGCATTTTTATGAACGTTTTTATAATGCGATCAAATAGCAACCAGTGTAGATATTAAGAGGTGTGAACGCTTTATAAATCCAGCCAACATGTCGGCCGTGCAAAGCATTTATTAAAGTGTCTGAGAAAGATGCTTTTTTGCAGTTTTCAGCCTAATAATTTCGGTTGCATCCCTAATTATGGAATTATTTTTGTGACAATAAAAATGAATGCAAACTTTCAAGAAACGAACAAAGATATGAAATGAGAATAAAGAAAAACACTCTGTAAATGAAAATAATAAACTCATGAATTTCAAATAAACTGAATTCTTTTGTAAATCAACTTTTATTCATTCACTGCCAGAGGTTTCGTTTACGCTTCACAAGTTTACGTTCGCCATTCTGGCACAAACCTCTTGTGTGGGCCGGACTTAATGGAGCTTTAAAGCGTTTTACACAATGTATGGCACCTGGTACCCAGATAGCAATAGACTCAGGGGCGGATCCTTTCTGAATTCGGCAACTTCTTGTACCACCGGCGGTTTGTATCAACCAGCCCGATATCACGAGAATGTGAACGTATTTTACGAGCTGGCTACCTTATATCAATTGTACAAGGTGAATCACACAAAAACATACAATTATTATAAAAAAACTATATCAAAACCCCACCCCTAACCCCAACGTCCCAGGGCAAAAGCAAATTGAACAAAAATGTGCGAATGCGATCGTACAAATTAATACGAATTAGGCCCCTCATTAAATACGTGCCAGAAAAAAACAGTAAATGCAACAGCCAATCAATTGCGTTTCTTAAACAGATGAATGTAATACAGTCACTCTCAAGCTGATAACAACATGAATCATCATTTCCAAACCCATCTAGAACGGTCATCTGGCCTTCAAAGCCCATCACAGATCAGTGTACCTAGACAAAACAGTCCAGGTTCTGTTGTGTTCTCTCACTATAAACAACAGCGAATTTTTATGCATCCGGCACCACTGCCATGACGAGGCTCGTGCCAGAAAGAGCCCGGAGCCAAAAGAATCTCAAGATGGTGGATGGGAAGAGAATTATGAAGGTCAACAGGGCAGGAACAGCACAGCTGCCCAGATAAAGAACAACATTATAAATCAAAACACTATTAACAAACACTAAACTAAGGTTGTGTCTGGTTGGCCACAAAACCCAGACGGGAAAAAACACACTTCAGCCAAATAAGACACAGACCTTTCTCATACAGGCATGCATACCAAAAATATAGTAGGAATGATTTAGGGGTTATGGGCTGGCAAAAGAAAGCTGCATTGCAAGGAATGGCACTGGAGGGTCTATCTAGGGAGGGGTCTCCAACCTTTTTGTGAGCAAGGGCTAACACAATGAATAAAACAATATGGAGGGCTACTGTTTTGATATACTCAAAACTTTTTTGTTTTACTTGTTGATTTTATTTTATTTTACTTGCTGATATGTTTTAACAATGTATAAAATGTTTTTAAAAACATAAAAGAAAATATGAAGAATAATAAATAGTCAAATTGAAGTTATAAATAGAATGTGCTTTGGCGCTGTGCGGGCAACTTGGTGCCCACGGGCAACATGTTGGAGATCACTCCATTAGACTATCCGGACTTAAGAAAACCCTGCACTTTTAGGAACATCGGACCACAATCAGACGAGTTTGATCGTAGTTTCTTAGGGACACAACACTGCTGGTGCAAGATGCAGAAAAAAACTGTAATACATGACACAAAGTATGGTTTGTGAACATAGACAACAGGTGCCAAATAATGCATTGAATTAATATGTTTAAGAGATCCTATGGTCCGATTCACGATTTTACATTTTCTTTGGCGTGTAAGCGTGTATTAGTATGTAGGGATGGGACGATTACCGGTTTCACGATTAACCATGATAAAATGTCCTGACGGTTAGTATTATCGTTTAAAATTTAATTATCATTACAACCGTGTTTGATTACCGTGAGTTAATCAACGCATGCAACATTGGTTTTTGCATTAGAAGTCGTGGCGGAAGGCAGTAACAGGTGCACTGTGTTTTAATGTGTTACTTATGTGTGCATTTGATGTTCTTATTTAAGGTACTGTTCTTTAAAACAGGTTCATACATCTCAGGGCTCCATGTTAAAGTTCATTTAATGCAGGGGTGTCCAATACGAACAGTCGATCGCAAATGCAATGCCGGTAGATTGCACATAAGTTAATAACTGTGTGTGCTGCTCCACGACTCCACGCGCTTCGGAAAACAAAGTGCCAAATTGGCATTATGGTCTTAGAAACAAGTCTTTTGAGGTGCTGCGCATTTCTTCTCAGGTGTGTTTTTATCAATCTTATGCCTGCCCGCTGCAGCGGAGTCGTCTAATTTCCGAAATATGGATGCACATTCTTGCCTTTATGCAGGAGTTGATCCACACGCACGGTGTATGTCCGCGCGATCGATCCACCGACCGACCGAACGAACGAGAGAGAGAGAGATGCTTCTGATCATGTTGTCATTTTCTAGTTTATTTCATCAAAACCGCATCTCCGCTATTCTGCTATAGGGAGTACTCGACATGTACTCAAGGATTTTTTTAACTCCTCAAAAAGAATGGAGTAATGGTGACAACCCTAAATTCAATGTAGAGATATATGCAGTGTAGTCCTAACACGCATTTAAAGTGTTATTAAAAAATGTAGCAGTGTTTTGTTAAAAAATGTTTTTTAGCAGGTAGGTCTTGTCGGCTTTATCATTTTAAAAGTAGATTGCCACACAAAAAAGTCTGGACACCCCTGATTTTATGTTTATGCTTAAAAAGTGCACATAGCTGCTAATTGTTATTTGTTGTTTGCTGATTTTTAAAAATAAAACTTGTTAAAATGTTTTCAGTGTGTGTATCAGTTCTTTTTGAACATTTCCATCTCATTTTAAGAAAACCATGATAATATTGATAACCGTGATAACTTTGGTCACTATAATCATCATAGGAAATTTTCTAACCGTCCCATCCCTATTAGTATGTTAACGATATGCAAAAGATACAAATCCCAAAGTAAACGATGACATGAATTATCGTCTCCAACTTAAATCTTTTCTTGTGCTACAACAAACACACGGATTGTAGGCAACAGTTTACTTCCTCTGCTTGTTAACGTGGACACGACAGTCGTTATCATAACTGCGCCCGCTTCAGACTGACAGCCTGTAAGTAGTCTATGTCTTCATATTCAAAGAATTTACTACAGACTAAACCATGACTCAAACTAGAGGTCGACCGATATGTTTTTTTTTTCTGGCCGATTCCGATATTTAGAAATCAGGACAGCTGATGGCCGATATATGAATGCGATTTTTGGGGGGGGGGGCGATATGACTGGCCGATTTTCTATTTGTACATAATATTCAAAATGTCATATTCAATATCATAGCAGATATTTTAAAAGTAAAAATGTCACAATTTAAGCCAAAGTATTTTAAAAAATCATGACTGGTCTTTTTAATTGCAACCTCCTCTACACCATGCATTTATCAGACACAGATATTACCTGACACTCTGCTGTCATCATTTCTTGCTCTTTGATCAGTTTTTTCCCATGGCTTTCATTGCTTTGTAGGATAAAATCCTTCTTTGATAAACCTGATGATTTAATCATCATAAAGTTAACATAGTAAACGTCTATGTTTTTTAGTTTAGACTGTTATTTAGGGCAAATCTTTCTAAACACATTTACGTTCTCATTCCTGAGGCGCTATGAGTGACTGATTGTGCTGACAGTGACATCTTGTGAGTTCAGTGTTGGACAGATCTGTTTATTCAAACGAATCGGTTCAAAGGAGTCAGTTCGCGAATCAGACGCGTTGTGTGCTAATTAGTGATGCAACAATACACTTAGTTCACGGTTCAATACAACTTCCGGTTCTTGCCCACGGTTTTCGGTTCGGTTTCGGTTCTAATGCCTTGGCCTTTTAAAGTGATTTTAAATAATTATATGCTTAGGTAACAGGAACAGTGAGATGTTAAGAAGCAAAAATACTGGTTTTAATTGCAGTTCTCTTTATTTTATGTAAATGCAAAAATCATCTTACATATTTCTAGTGTATTGATACAATAATATAAGATATAATTAAATAAAGACATATAAATATAATATCCTATTCAAACTGGGGAACATGTGAATTCATTACATTACATAAATTGGCCATTTTATATTCCTGTACTTAGTAAATTAAACTTTACATTGTAAATGAAGGCTATACCTTACTGCACTACTGTTAAGTCCAACATCATGCTGTCTGTGTAGAAACCAAAAATGCGTTCCTCAATCAAGATTACTGGTGGGGTTTATTTTAGCATCATGCGCATTTCTCTTCTTTAGTAGAACTTTTTTAACTTGCGCGGGTTTGAGGCACATAACGTGCGTTTGCATCAATAACAAGCCCAATTTGCGTCACTCGCATTGCCCCATGCGAATTTACATCTTTACATTGATGTTGTATGAAATCTACACGCGCAAATAATTAATCCACATCTCAGATTTAAAAGACAGTCGTGCTGCTTCTTTTTTGTTGTCGTACTTCTGTTGGGTGTGTGTGCACGCGAATGAAATCTGACACCAGCATTGCAAGCAGAGTTAACGCAGCTAGCGCACAGTGACTGGATATTAACTTGCTGTGGCGTTTAAGCATGCAGATTATGTGGGCCCGCACATTAACAAAAGTGCAGGGAATATAAAACTGACAGATTTGGATGGATAAACCGAAAAACCGCAATTCACATGCGCGTATTGGACCGCGGGGGTAAATTGTGGCATCCCTAGTGCTAATCCAGGCTGAGCAATGCAAAACTGTAAACAAAGTGTTACTGTAACAACACAAAAAAAATTCCTTGCTGGATATGATTTAGTCTTCCGACCTTTCGCAATTGTATCAGTTTTTTTAGTAATATGCGCGAGAGACAGAGCAGAGAGACAGTTTAAAGACAAAAATGTGCATGCGCTGCTCACTCTGTCACGCAAACAAAGATCATCAATCATGAATCACATGAAATGAGCACAATCTTTGTGACCACATGGACGGTGCACCGCGAGACATAAGCCCGCGCGCTGTTGTACTGGCAGCTTAATTTCGCGCGATCCCGCGGCCATCGTTTACTAAAGCTGTTTGTGAACAAGGCACGGCTGCAGAGTCCCACACACACACACACACACACACACACACACACACACAGCCTATCCTTGCAGCAAGAGGCGGCGTCTGCAGGGCTGTCACAATAATTAAATAATCGTCTCATCGCGATGATTTCAGATCACCGCAATGATTGCACATCTCTCTAAAAAACACAAGGGGGAGCTGCAGGAATAATTTTTTTGCAGCCACTACAGACATGTGATTCAGTAGTAATATGACATTAGTAGGATTGGCTACTATTTGAGGCTCAGTTCATTTTGATTGCATTTTTAGTTTTAGTTTTTTCTCCAGACACTTTATTGTTTTTGAAAGATATATTCATTAAAGAATTACTTTTAAATATGCATTATGCTTATTAATATTTACTAGTTCTACAACAACGCTTAGGTGCCCGCAGATGCGCCTGCCTATTAATCGGCCTAATTTTGCAGCAAAATTTTTTAAATATGCCAAAAATCGGCCAAATTATCGGCCCGGCCGATAAAGCGGTCGACCTCGAACTCAAACACGAATTTTGTGCAGTAGCGCTTGTTTTTACGATCACGAATGCAGACATGCTTTTAATGTTTTACTAATCCTTAGCTTACCAATCTCTTTCGTCCTGCTCAAGCCATACTGGCAAAGTTGATCAATCAGCTTGGTCATTTGCATTTTCTGGATCAGATTCGGCTCATATGGATAGTAAAGACAATATTAACTCCTGTCAGTATTGCATTGTGCATGAATCTTTCAAACATGGTAAGGAGCGTCACATTTCCGGCTTACGTCAGAGGTATTCAGGCCAATCACAACGTACAGATTAGCTGGCCAATCAGAGAGAACACTGCGCTTTCCAGAATGATGAGCTTTGTACAAAATCAATGCGTTTTTAGGGAGGCAGGGCAACAATAATGTACGGTATGTGGAAAATAATTTGTGCAACCATGCAAACACGTTGTATTATACCAAATACATTAAATAACTTTGTTTGTAGCAATGTAATAATAAGGGCTCTGTCATAAAACATTACCTGCTTAATGTGCAAATGCAATATAAGAAATGTTGAAGTATGAAAGCAAATCATACCTTAAGTACTTAAGTATTTGTAATTCATATCTAATAAGTAAAAAAACTATTTTCTTTCCAACATAAAAGTACTGTGGTGGCACTGTAATAAAATGATGCATTAATAAAGAGCTTACAGAGTTGTTTACTTGGATATGAGAATATGAGTAAGCCTAATAATACATATGATATGACAGCCATAAGTGCACAACATACATGTTTACAGCACATGCTGACAGGAAACAGTTAAGAGTTGCTTTAAGTCGTAATTTCATCAACAACACTTTCTTACTCTCTCTCACACACACAATCTTGTATGTTGTGTGTCAGGGACACTTTCTAACATTACAAATGTTAACATCAACAACGACTATAAACTTCAACTTTTCATTTGCATAAAGATACAGCACGTTTAGTATGCATGCACCCGTGACAAGTGAACACCTAATTTATCAAGTACTGCACTAAAACCTAGTTACATGTCAGCCTAGGGAGCATATCTGACCCTTAACTACAAAAACACAAACTCATGTTTACCAGTCATGTCTACTCAGACAGCACTCAGCATCCTACAGGTCATTTTGTGTCAGCTCCCTCACTAGACAGGCTGTGCATTTTGGGCATCACAAACTTAATCGTGTCCTCAAATATGCAGTCTAGGTAGACAGCTCGCTAATAATGTTAAATGAAACACGGCCAATGACTTGAGTCCCCCTTATTAGGTGTCCACGGGCATCCTCACGTTAAATTTCTCACACAATCGTTAGAAAAAGTGACATTTGTACATCGCAAACTCTTTAAAACCAATAATGTCACCTCCACGTCTCGATGTGTCGATGCTCGCGATTAAAAAACACACAGACAGACGGGAGATCAGCGGCCTCCGACACGACCGCTTCGATTAAAGGCCAGATTTACACAAAATCACAGCCCAATCGAACCCAATCCCGATTAATTTCACAAGCACGAGTTTTAAATTTATAAACACACCCGGTTTACCTTCTTTCCGTGTCGGCGGAGCGCAGATATTGAGCGGAGAAACCGAGCCCGGGGTCGGAGATCCAGTCGCGAGCTGAGAGCAAGATGGCGCTCCGTCCAAACTTCCACTGCTGTTGCTGTTACTTTGGACACTCATGAAGATACTTTCCAGTTTCCGACGTCCGAGCGCATCGCACGCGTAATCCGTACCAAACTAAAACCTGCATGCGTCTAATGAAGCGTGCACATAGATGCAACGGTTCATATTTGATGTCCCGCAATGCGCGCGGAAAGATCTACTTCGCTATCGATGTGTGTGTGTGTATGTGTGTGCGCGTGCATGGCATGCATGTAACCTTTGCAACTGGCGTCACGCATCGCCTGTACACACGCACACACGCGCTGCTGCACTATCGCGAGGTTCACGCACAAGTGCCACCGATGCCATGAGACAACAAAGAGAGCGCGCACACGCAGACGTGAGCGCAAAACTTTACGCCATGTTTGATGCCTCAACTGTAACACCTGAAAGTGTCACTCGTGTCTCATTGAAAGATACAATAACATGTATCATAAAAATGTTTGGAAATCAAGGTTGATTATCCATTTTAGTTTAGGGACAACACGCGTTTTTCCCAGAATACATCACTGTGTTATTATTGGAACAACACATTTTGTGTTTTTTTTTTAAGATCAAGATGACACATAATGTGTTTAATAGCATAACACAAAAATGTGTAAAAAATAACACATACTTTCTAGGAGTGTACTTATTTGATCATTTATATTTTAATATTTAAACCGAATAACAAACAGCAAGTCATTATTACGACATCAACCTGACCAGGTGAGTAATGACAGAAGCAGGGTTTTACCCATAAGAGGTTTATTTTGCAATAATGTACATTATCCATTACATTACTCACATCAAATATTCACTGTAATTTTTCAACACTTACTTATGTGTGTGTTTGTGCAGCCGGTTTAGAGGTAATGAACAGTTAACATCATTATCTATCTTCGTATAAAAACCCATGTGTGAGTGTGTGTTAATGGCTAAACATGTGGCTTTATCTGAAGCACACAGGCATCTTCATCTATAACACGCTGACTCGAGCCTTGAACTGAGCTTTAACCTCTGCACGGCTCCAGACACATATTTCACAACATCACACCACTTTTATCATTCGTATGAACTCACCAGAAAGGAATTCAGCCCATGAATTCACAATGAAATGACCTATATATATATCCTATGTTAAATTTTTATTTTATCTACAATTTTGGGTTATATATTATGTAGTTATACTGTAAATTAGGTGACACTTCCATACATAGTTGCTGTAACATACATTACACACTTATAAACAATCCAGCTAGAAACAAACAAATACGGGCAAACATGATGCGCATGCTTGTTGTAGGACTTTTATTGATCGTTGCTTGCAATTACCATCTATATGCATTTTCTTCCTTTATCACATGATCTCTGTGTCATGTGATTTTTCATCACATGGAGCAACAGGAAAATGACTTGACAAGAACATTGATTGGCTGATCTTACCAAAAGACAGTGGTTCTCAAACTGGGGGCGCAAGATGGTAACCATTAATTTCAATTCTGTGTGAAAAAACTCTAATAAAGCTACCAACCAAATGCACTAAATTGTATAATTATTTTTTAAATTCAAATTCTAAGTTTTATGTCATGCATTTTCTTTGGTGGGACCAAGGGATGTACCCTACACAAGGGTGGCACACGCTGAAAAGTTTGAGAACCACTGCCATAAGACCACACATATCTGGGACTGAAATTATGTACTAGGGGCATGACAGTATGTGCAACATAACAAAGTATATACTTCTTGACTGTTAAAACAATACATTTTATAAAGTGTGTGAGTGCACATGTTCTGGACATACTACATCATATTTTCACTGTCATGTGACCCGGATGTTCATTAGGTTTTGTTATTTAACCATGAGCAATGTCTTGGTACTTAGTTACATCAGTGGTTCTCAAACTGGGGGCTGCGAGATGGTGCCAGGGGGGCCCCAGTTTTATGACATTTTATAAAATACATTAATTTATCATGAATTCTGTGTAATTAAACGTAAAAAAATAAGGTTACTAACCAACAGCACTACTTTGTATAACTTAATATGTTTTGTTTAATTAAAATGTTACATTTTAGAACATTTTTTGTGGTACATTTTCTTTGGGGGGCCGCAAAGGAATTGTGTCGTACACAAGGGGGGGGCCGCACGCGGAAAAAGTTTGAGAACCACTGAGTTACATCACTTTGCCTTCACAAAACATGTCACTTAGCTGTATCTGTATTTTTAATTTATTAACTTTTGATTTTGGCCACCTCATTAGATAGAAAAGTGTCCATCAGATGCATACTGAGAAATCTTGGCAAAAGCAGTATTTTTCACGTTTTTTGCAGACTTTAATGAATAGTTTACTCTAAAGTGAAAATTTGCCCATATTGTAATCACTCTTAAAAACATTTACATTTTAGACTTTATAAACTACATACTGTATATGCGTGTTTAGGAGAGACCCTTCAAAATTATAAAAACCCATCGCTTCACAACAAAAGACATTTACTTTAATAACTACATGGATTAGTATCTAATATATCCTTTTTAGATCAGCTATATGTCTGGCTTTTTTCCCCTTCTAGAATTTTTTTCCCTCCTGACTAAGAAAAGCCAGGAGGGTTTTCGTCCTATAGGTTTTTAAACCCCTTGGGAGTCAGCTTACATTGGCTAAACTTAGCACCCTTTTCTATACGTTACATTATTACTACACTCGCTAGTATACAGTTTATGTTGCCGCTGGACTCTTATGTTGTCCATCAATTTTTCTGTGTTTTCTCCTGCATCTATTAATTTAAAGCTGCTTTGAAACAATTAACAATTGTGAAAAGAGCTATAGAAATTAAATTGAATTGGATTAGTTTTTAATGGATGGATGGATGGATGGATGGATGTGCTTTTTAGATCTTAAGAAGTGGGGCACTATCTAATGCGTTTACAAAGCTCAAAGAGCCAGGACTGTTTTTGGTTGAGAGAAGAAAGTCATATACAACTAGATAAAAATGTAGGTTAACATAAGGACGGCTTGAGGTGGGTGGGTAAAATATGGGCTAATTTTGGATATACTACTCATTTCAAATACTGATCTGATGTTTGCATACTATATACTTTTATTTGTCAATAGCTGCACTATCAAATAATCTCAAACAGTTTTTAATGTTCTTTGAAGGCTTATGAAATTGTGACCACGCTGTTGAAACATAAAGCGGCGGTTTCCCCGACAGGGTTTATCTTAGTCCCAGACTTAAATGCATGTTTGAGCTGCCTTAATTTAAAAACACCTTGTACTGACATATCTTAACATACATCAGTGCCATTGTTTTATCTCAAGATGCACACCAGCAGAAACGGACACTACTTAAGTATTTTTACTTTCTACATAAAAGTACATTTTTATGTATTCATTTTATCAGTGTTTTTCTTTGGAAAACATATAAATTCCAAAGCATATTATCATAATTATTACTAAACTACATTTCATAATTTCAAGCTTTTGGTTTATATTTAATATTTAAGTACATTAAACATCTAATAATTTGCTTACTTTTACTTAAGTAAAAAGTACTCTAGTACTTTTACTCAAGAAAAGTAAAAGTACACAATTTTTATGTAATTATGTATTAAATTGATTTTAATATGCAATATAAAAGGAATACACCGTATGATTCTATGCTTTAGAATATAATGAACATTTTTTAGTAAAGTATATTACATTTTTTCCCAAGACAAACACTCTGATAGGGCACAGATGCTTGGAAAATGTACTTAAAAAACTCAAGTAGTGTCCGCCTCAGAACTGTTTTTTGTAAGGTGTGTTTGTAAAATGTAACTAAGGCCTAGTCCTGAATTAAAACTGACCCATAATGACCAATGTGACACCCTATGGATCAGACAAGCATGCATAAACATAGGACACCGCGAGTTTACATTATAAGTGCAGCATTATTAACATCAAACTTTATTGTGTATCAAGCTATCTTAGATTTGAAAAAGATAATTTACCAACAACGGCCACTAGGTGTCAACTGTTTGCTGCATACTCTTGTCACAAATTAATAAATTACTGTCACTGCATTTTTTTATTACTGCTAAAATGTTTTGAAACATGAAAACTACATTCTTCAGACCACGCGTTTACATTAAGTGCAGCATTATTAACATCAAACTGAAGAGACTCTTTTGTTTATCAAGCTATCTTGGATTTGAAAAAGATAATTTATCAAAAATAAAAAATAAACTGGAAGGTTGATGTTACTAAATGTTAAGTGTAACTGTTGTTGTATTTTTAACCCCTTAACTGGCGCAGCACTTTTTGAATTGAGTGGGGGGGGGGGGGGTGAAAAGGTGATGTACACCTTCAAATTAATAAATCTCTGGCATTTTCTTTGGTCTAGAAGCCTAATTTTGGTCTTGTTTTAAAAAAGACACTTTCAAGTTTTTCATAGAAGTGTCTGGAGGTGAAAATATAAAAAAATTGTTAGAGCAGTTTACATTTATTGTAATTAATAAAAATAATTCAATAAATTAGATATTTTATACATAAAATTATCACAAAAAATGGGGTATGTGTTACACTATTTGTGGTTTTACCAACAACGGCCACTAGGTGTCAACTGTGCGCCGCATACTCTTGTCACAAATTAATAAATTACTATAACTGCATTATTATTATTACTGCTAAAATGTTTTGAAATATGAAAACTACATTCTTTAGACCTTTCCAATGAAATACAGATTGTCATGATAGATTAAAGTTTACATGCAAGTATTTAAGTAAACTCAAACTGTGTCATACACAGAGCCGGCCCACCCACTAAACGAACTTTGCAATTGCAAAGGGCCTCGTGGCCAGCAGAGGGCCCCCTAAAGTCACTTAGCTAGTGGTTGAAAAAAAATCATTCATCAAAAGTAACATAAAATAAATATAAATATTCATTATTTATTAATATGGCAATGTTAAAAAGGCTGTTACTTGTTATTATAGTTATTATGAAAGTTCGCTAATAAGATCTCTTTCTTGCCGAGATTGATTGACACACAGCAAACAGCGCAGCAGCCAATCAGTGCCCGCGATCTATGTGCAGGCGAAAATCCCGCCCACAGAACGCAAAGTTGAGTTGAGCCGGATCTCTGATACAGACGCGAACTTTTGCTGTTGCTTTAAGCACAATTTCTTTAATGTTATATGTGTTTGTGCGTAAATGCGAAGTAAGTGGATCTTATTTGACTTCGGTAATGACCAAACCTGTGTTCTGTTTGACTTCTCTTTCTTATATTTGCCATCATAACGTGAATTGGTTTATTAAGCTTAATAATTAATATTTGAACGGTTTAAAGTGTTAATTACTTCTTTTACGCTTATATTTCACGTATGCCATTGTCATTTCTACATATTTATGTACGGTGGCCGTCAGGGGTCACTGCCTTGCAATGAAAGAAAACACATGCAAATAGAAAAAACACCAGCAAATCAAGAAAACATCTTCATCAGTTTGACAACACATGCGCTGCAGATATCGCAACACATCCAAATACAGAAACGCGTTGCAAATATCACAACACGACCAAAAACAGAAACGCGTTCCAAATCTCACAACACATCCAAATACAGAAACGCGTTGCAAATTCTTACAACACGACCAAAAACAGAAACGCGTTCCAAATCTCACAACACAACGGAAGTGTTTCAGGGGGGTCACAAAAAGTGATGCACCGGTCTGAGAAGTGTTTTCGGTTTACATTCAATTCGTCCGTGGAGCTTTTGTGAGTTTACATCGATCAAATGTAAGTTTTTCTTGTTTATTTTAATATCCTAATTGCATATTTTTTTTAGCCTTTCTATTATTATTAGCCTATAGACTCAAATAACTTGACGAAATACATAATAAACTGTGAAACGTTGTGTTAGCTCGCTTAGTTACACAAATGTCACTAGATAGTGTTCTAGGAGGACAATAAATACCACTTTCTTCATTAAAACAAGTAAAAATAACGTGTGTGTGTGTGTACACGTGTGTTTCTATGGGAGGTTTTTGTGCTAATAATAGCTTATTGAATGTCTAACCAAACGTCTTGTGTGTGTGTGTTTTATTTTCAGGCAGCAAACATACTGTTTATAACTATATATAATAGTGTTAATTCAAGTTGTTTTTCATATTTTATTTACACATTTATCAGTTTTATATCATCTCTTTTATTAATGTCTGAAACTTGTTTCATTTATATTGTGTGCTATGTGATTTTACGAATAGTTAACATAATTATTCTGTATTTTGTATTTTTATTCTTCTAGGAAAGCTAAAGGACCTGCTATTACATTGAGAGCATCCTGAGCAGGTGCAGTGTGATATGGTAGCATGATAGAAATGAACTGCAAGAGCCTGTAGAGAGGGATAAAGTCTACTGAGAGGAACACCACTGCCTTCCTTTTCACATTTGACAAACTAACGCACCAAAATTAACCAGAGTTTTGTTAGGTAGCTTTAAATTTGAGCTTGGGGCTTGTGTCAGACTGGTCTATCATTGTATCTATTCCAGAGCAAGATTTCTACTGCAAACTAAATACAAATTAAAGTGCATTAACAAAAACATTTGTTTACTAGCTTAAAACAACATAACATATAACAAATAACACGTTTTCTAATTGTAACACAATTTTAAGTTAAAGTTAAGCATCAGGGCCATAATTTGTATTTTTCATTAGTAACAGCTTATGTTTTGTAGCTCAACTTCTGACAGTTTTAGATGCTGGTAGGTGATAATCTGGACATACAGATTTACAATGTTAATGTTAATCTGAGAATGGTGATTATTTGTAATTATTTCTCTTGATTCTTTGTAGACCACTGCATTGTATTTCATACCATATCAGCTGCATATGAAGATGCATAAATTGGATTGACATTAAACATCTTGTTCAAAGATTCCTCTCCTGATTTTCTTACTGGAATCTGCTCCATATTTAGCCACCTCAACCAGCTAAACCTTAAATGTAGTGAAGCTAACTACAACCAGAACATCAATCTTATCGCTTTGACATGTACTGTATGACTTTTATTTGAATGAATAATACTATAACATCTTACAATGTTGATACTTCTTTTTAGTTCCTGCTTAGAACTTCTCGTAAAGGACAATGCTGTTAAAAAACTTGCAGTAAAGCTGATTGATTGCCTATTTGTTTACTACAAATACCATGGCTATATGCAAATACAGTAACAAAACTGTTTCTTTTCTATCATCCTTGGTAGGTTATTTTCTATTTTTATCAAATTACTTACATTTTAAGATTATAAATCTTGCTGTTTCTTTTTCTTCCATAAAATGAAAGAGTGTTTTTAAAGGAATCAAAGAAATTATTTTAAATATTCTCTCTTAAATATGCAAATGAAAAATGCATTTGAAGTTTAAAGCCTTTATTTTCATATGTATAGATACCTGTACAATGACATTCTTCCTTTTTATTGCCACATTACATTAAACTGTGGTTGTCATTAAAATAATAAACTAGAAAGAAACCTGTTATACAATATAATGTTGTCTGTGCAGTGTAAGTGTGACATGCTTGCCAAGTATGCAGCGCATACTCAAAAATGTGACCTCTGCATTTAACCCATCCCAGTAAATGGTGAACACACATGGAGCAGTGGGCAGCTATTCCTTCAGTGCCCGGGGAGCAATTGGGTTTAATGTGCCTTGTTCAAGGACATCACAGTCGCAACCTGCCGGCAGAGACGGAAACTGGAACTGGCAACTTTCGGGTTACAAGTCCAACCCTCTAACCACTACGCTATGACTATGTGTATCAAAACCTGCAGTATTAAACTAATGTTTGTGTAGAGATTAAAATAATGACAGTGATATTGGGGTTAATTAATGTTTTTGACATATTGAACACTGAGGGCTGCTGGATAAAACGGTTCCTCAATCTTTACGTCCTGTAGCTTACACTTCTGTATGTATTGCCAGAGGATGTAGGTGGAAACAGTTTGGTATAAGTGGGCATTTTAACAATGGAACCGGCTCCTTTCTGTACTGTGTTCCTCTCAGTAGACTTTATCCCTCTCTACAGGCTCTTGCAGTTCATTTAAATCATGCTACCATATCACACTATGCATCTGGTCAGGATTCCCTCAATGTTAAAACAGGTCCTCTAGCTTTCCTAGAAGAATAAAAAGACAAAATACAGAATAATTATGTTAACTATTCGTAAAATCACATAGCACACACTATAAAATAAACAAGTCTGAGACACAATAAAAGAGATGATATAAAACTGACAAATGTGCAAACAAAATATGAAAAACAACCCGAATCAACACTACCGTACACAGCCACAAACAGTATGTTTGCTGCCCGAAAACAAAACACACACACAAGACGTTTGGTTAGACGTTCAATAAGCTATTATTAGCACAAAAACCTCCCATAGAAACACACGTGTACACACACACACACACGTTATTTTTACTTGTTTTAATGAAGAATGTGGTATTTATTGTCCTCCTAGAACACTATCTAGTGACATTTGTGTAACTAAGCCAGCTAACACAACGTTTCACAGTTTATTATGTATTTCGTCAAGTTATTTGAGTCTATAGGCTAATAATAATAGAAAGGCTAAAAAAATATGCAATTAGGATATTAAAATAAACAAGAAAAACTTACATTTGATCGATGTAAACTCACAAAAGCTCCACGGACGAATTGAATGTAAACCGAAAACACTTCTCAGACCGGTGCATCACTTTTTGTGACCCCCCTGAAACACTTCCGTTGTGTTGTAAGAATTTGCAACGCGTTTCTGTATTTGGATGTGTTGTGAGATTTGGAACGCGTTTCTGTTTTTGGTCGTGTTGTGATATTTGCAACGCGTTTCTGTATTTGGATGTGTTGCGATATCTGCAGCGCATGTGTTGTCAAACTGATGAAGATGTTTTCTTGATTTGCTGGTGTTTTTTCTATTTGCATGTGTTTTCTTTCATTGCAAGGCAGTGACCCCTGACGGCCACCGTACATTAGTGTAATTATATTGTTAAACGTCTGAATTTAAAGTGTTTTATGTGTAAGAGTAAACAAACTCATGCGTATATGCGTGGTACATGCCCAGACAGTGCACCGTTGTTAAACCACCTGCTAGCCTTTGCAAAAGTGTATAATGTCACTGTTCAGTGTTTAATATTTAAACTATATCAATGCATATGACATACAGTAGCCAGCTTTGTTAGATTAATGTTATGAATGCAATGTTAATTGTTAATCTTCAATTATTAATATTATTTGCAAGTTAGTTATTATTATCCACAAACCTATGTTTCTGTCAGATTTAGCTCATCTCAAACAAGCCTATTAACTTTTGTTATGCTAGTTAAGTAAGGGATAATATATTGTTATAGCGAATGTTAGGTACTATTAACCTTGTTTGTGGTGTTTTAGATATTATTGTTAATTTTGTTTATTTGAAAAATGTAAACATTTAAGTGTTATATTCATTATTTTATATAATATTTTATTTAAATGTTATTCTATTTACTCTATTTCATTTAAATTATATATATAGGCAGTTGTTTGTGCCTCTTAAACTCTGGTGTCAATTAAAAATGTTTCTTTGATGGTCAGTGAAAGTCACTTTATCAGTCTTTTTATTCAGCAAGTTCATCAGTGTGTGTTTGTTGCACTGTACTGCCATTCAGTTCAGTCAGTGGTATCATATTTTTCTGTTAGACATCAAACATGGAACTCAAATCAAGAACTCAAGGGGGCAGTTTCCCTGACAGGAATTAAACTAGTCCTAGACTAAAATAAAAGTAGGCTAAGAGCTGTCCAAACTGAAAAAAGCTTGCACTGACATATCTTAAAATACACAAGTGCCCTTTGTTTTGACTCAAAATCCACACAAATAATGTTTTAGTAAGGCATTTTTGTTAAAATTAGTTATGTTTTCTAATTACACTAAGGCAGAGTCCTGACTTAAGATATTCCCTGTCCGGGACCACCCCAAGGTCTTTTATTGTCATTCTGTAGGCTACATGTTGCCACATAAGAACGAAATACGTACTCAGGACCAGCAATGTAAAAAAGAACATTAAAGGGATACTTTACCAATTTAGCATTCAGCTTTGTATCTGTAGAAACCCGGCAGTATTACTGAATGACCATGTTTCCCTCGCTCGTTTCCCCCTGAGGGGGGAGATGTCTGCATTTTGGTTCTGCAAGGAAGTCCTCCGATGATGTAATATGACGATTTTTGCATCATCGGAGGACTTTTTTGCAGAACCAAAATGCAGATATCTCTCCTCTCAGGGGGAAATGAGCGAGGGAAACATGGTCATTCAGTAATACTGCCGGGTTTCTACAGATACAAAGCTGAATGCTAAATCGGTGAAGTATCCCTTTAACATACAGTATACATAGAATAATTAAAACATAATTTATTAGACACATTTAAAAAAAATAACATAGTAGATATAATATGTGCAGTATAGTCATAAGGTAGTCATTGCTTTTCTTTAGGCCTTACTTAAAACGGTCAAAGGGGCCCCCGACCAAATTTTGCTTAGGGCCCCCAAAGGTCTAGGGCCGGCTCTGGTCATACAGTATAGTATCATTATATTGTATCACATCTGATTCAGGCTCAGAAGAAAAAAGTGAAGCAATATTATGAAATATGAGCTGAAATGTGTGTAAATGACTCACTTTTCTAAAGTAACGTTTCCGACATCATTGACTAGGTTATCAGAGTAATTTGAGCTCATTATGTTATTACTGAACTCACAGGCATACTGCAAATGTTAGGGTGGGAAGTCAAAATACAGGTAAGAAGAGGCAGTGCCTTAACAGGCTGATTATTCTGTCAATCATAGATATAGATATGCTGTTACCTTTCATTTGTTCACATTGTGTCCACAAATTATCCTCAATGGGTCAAACGATGAATAAAAGAAACTGAAGAAGTATAAAAAGTAATATCCTTTAGACATATAGTGCCTATGTAGTGCATTAGTTTCAATCAAATTAATTCAGATCAAAGAACTGTGCACAACTGTCATTACATGTGACTGTCTGTCTTTTGTGTCTGTTGCAAATATATCCTGTCAGACTTGATCTTGGTGGGGTTATAAAATAAGACAGTACTTTAACACCTGCACATGTATACAAGCATGCATGTTCATGCACCTGCTCACCCATAACCTGATTTTTAGTCATAGGCATGTTGCCATGGAAACTACAATGGCCCTTTACAGCATTGTTATATAGCAAATGACAAAAGAGTCATGGGTTATCAGGCCTACCTTTGCCCATCTCTACCACACAGACACACAATTTAAAATAATTAAGTGTTACTGAGATTAATATTAGTTAAGTAGATAGATCAATGTTTTTTTTCTCTTCTATTATTTTGTGACCAACCTTTCAGTCAAAGGTTTTTAAAAACATTTTTATAGAAACTACAAAGAACCTTATTTGCAACAGATGTTTTGTGGATGTTAAAGGTTTTTGAGGAGCCATATAGCCCGACAACACACTTTTTAGGAGCCTTTATTTTTTAAAGTGTACAGTAATTAGGATGAGATCTATTAGTCTGTCTGCTGTATTTATCTGTCTATCTTTCTGATAATTCGTTTATTATTTTACTTTATTATATACATTATATTTAGCTTCAATAATTCATTTTTATTAATATTATATTATTTTCTGTCTATCATCTCCAATCTTAATATGTTTGCCTTTTGTTAAATCTAGCTATGTTAGATTTAGTTTTTATGTATTTGTTTTTAGTATTTGCCCTGTCATGACAATCACACAAGAGTGTAAAATTTCAAGTTAAACACACCGACAGACAATATTTGCTCAATGAGATCAACCATAGGAGATCAACGAGCTGAAACGCCCTCTAGTGGTCATTATATGATGCTGCATCCAGTGTGTTTGACAATGGAAACGTCCCGGCTGCCGTAGCCGCATCCCAAATTCATCCTGCTGTCATAACAAGAGAAAGAGGATCATAACTTATCCTGAAGAATTATCCTCTTGATATCGACTACAAGCCGACAGGATTTTATTTTAAGTAAGCGAAATAATTTTGCATCATTAAACAATATCATTTATGCTCTTAGATTGTATTTATATATGCGTCGTTATTATGTTTTTATAGTGATGTTTTTTCTTCTATCAAATAAATCAAGGAGAGGCCATCTGTACTTTAACTGTCATTTTATAGCACAACTTACTAATGCTGACTTTATGTAAACGCGCATTCTGTAACACAAAACTGCACATTGGGTTTTAAAGATCCGTTTTAATGCTTTTAATCGAAAACCGACACATTTTAAGCGGATGCAACTGGATGGTTGATTTATTTCATGCGGTTGGGCGCGCGCTCCCGTCGAAGCCACTCGCGCGCTTTCAAAACAGTTATATGTGATTTATAAGCGCATTCACCATTAAGGTTTTTAATTGTGTTTTTATGTTAGTTTTTGAGACCGCACCAGGTTTTCGCCATATTGACTGACCATCCGGGACTCTTTATAGGAGTGTCCTGCGCGTGTGTGTGCGCGCGTGTCCGTGTGTACTTACTGTACAAATTATTTGTACTCAAACTTGAGCAAAAACACCTTTTAAGGGACGTCATCGTTTGTAAAAAATAAAAAACACACAAAAACATAGTTAATAAAGTTTAATTGTAGTTTAGGCTATATGAATATATATATAACGTGGTGCATTTCATATAATAACTTGTAATTCTTGTAAATTGTAATTCATGCTAAATGTAGTTTAGGTATGTTAAATGTTTTATAGGTTTTATTATGAGAGATAAGTTGCTGGTGTTTGCGTTGTTTTTAATGTTTATTGTATATGAGCTGATGTGTACTGTCCGCAAATGTTTGTGATGTTCTCTGAACCGCCACTAGAGGGCGCGCGTACTGTAATATAATATAAGCATAATATGTCAGTAAGACAGCATATGTAAGGAATAATTGACGACGGGCCATTGAATTATAAGAAAATAATGCACACCAAGGTGGTAATGCGGGCGCGAAGCGGAGTGCAGTTACACCGCAGGTGTGCATTATTTTCAAATAATTCAAAGGACCGGAGTCAATTATTCCGCTTATACCACGGTTACCACAAACATTGCTCTGGTGCCTATTTTTAAGACATTTGAAAAGTTAGGTGTGCGGTTTACAGAAAAATAATCAACACCCATAGAACATTTCTCAGCCAATCAGAATGCAGAATTCAACAGACCCGTGGTATAATATGTTATAATACAGTCTGCACAAAGCACTCAAAAGATTTTAATTTTAAATATTTTTGTTGGTCTGTGTATATCAGAATGTCAGACAAAAGTGAGCTAAAAGCAGAGTTGGAAAGAAAGAAACAGCGCCTGGCACAGATCAGAGAAGAGAAGAAGAGAAAAGAGGAGGAAAAGAAAAAGAAAGATGTGAGTAAAGGTCAGATCTGGTTATTTCTCTGTATGTGTTTGTGTTGCACTGAATCTCTGTCTCTCTTTCTCTCTCTCTGTTGTAGTTGGATGGACAGAAGGATGGAGCGCCGCCTCCTCAGGATGACTCTGATCTGGAGAGGAAGAGGAGAGAGGCAGAGGCTCTTCTGCAGAGCATGGGCATAGTTGATCCCTCAATGGGTATGAAACCGCAAAGCATCATGGGAAATTTTATTCATTTTTAAACCCTAAAAAGTGTTACTACACTTTTTTTACTATTACACAAACAATTATTAGTCATTTATATATTTCCTTGATAAAAAGTGATATATAATTATTATGATATATAATATATAATTTTCTTCATATTATATATGACTTTTTATATTTGTTATCATCAAGAAAACACAGCCTGCATGCATTAATGTATTGTACAACAAAACAGCTTAAAAATTGTGTTGTGCCAACAAATCAGGCTTATTTGTTCGGTTGTTACTACACAATCCATTTCCAGCAATTGTGTTAGTCATTGCACTTTTTTAATTCATTTTTTTTTTGAATGAGCACTAATGTCTTAATAACGCATGTTAAGCATGAATATTAACAACTGACCCTTTTGTCTTGTTTTTTTGTTGCCACCCACCCACCAATATCACTTTCATGCTCTTTGTGTGTCTTTACTTCCAAACTTTCTTGCTTGAATGTCTGTTTACGCCTTTTTTGCTCCAAACTAACCCATCTGATCTTATCCAAACCAACCTCCCCTCCCTTGTGCATATATGTTGAGATGTTTGTTTTTTTGCATGCATTCACTCCTTTATGTAGCACAACCTCTGCGTGATATAACAGAGGACACGTGTCTGTTTCAATATTTAGTCCCCCCTCCCATGTCCCCTTCTGCCAAATCAGTGGGCACTCCCAGCGAAACGGGCAGCCAGGACTCTGGAGATGGCGGCACGGGTCCGAGGTGAGACGCACGCATTTGCACTAATACACAATGAGGTTTGAGCCTGTGACCAAAATCTTATATCACAGTATTTGTATTAAAACACGTTAACATTGCTCTGTTCGACTGAGCATCTCCGGCTATATTGTCTCCGGCTATATTGCATTTTGTTCCTTTTGAAATTCACTTTAAGTGTGTGTGTGCGTGTGTGCACTTGCATATTTGTGTGTACTGCAATGGCTGTCTGCATGCATGTCTTTACCTCTCTGTGTGTTTAGCAGACGTATGCAAACTTGTGTGTGTGTGTCTCTAACAGGACTCTTCATTGGGATTCTGACCCTTCTACTCTGCTGCTACATTCAGACTCTCAGCTCGGGTACAACTGTCACTCTCATTAACCATCTTACCCACAATTCCCTCATTTACCTTCTGTATTTTCCGCTCTTACTCCTGCTGTCTTACTTTTGGTTTCCTGCGTGGTCGTGACGAAGTGTCGTAAAGATAGAGCTCACTTGGTAGAGCGTAGTGAACAAACATGTACAGCTTGAATGTACTATAAGTCACTTTGAATAAAGCATTTGCCAAATGCCTGAATGTAACATCACATCTTCAAAGAGGAGATAAACCATGTAGTATGCAAAAAAAAAATTTCAATCACTATATTAGGGAGGTCAAACCTCACCCACACTGCACTACACTGCAAAAAATGATGTGTTAATTTTTTACACATTGTGTGTGTTAATTCAAGTTACTCAGTTACAATTACTGAAATATAAATGAGTTGGTTACTTGCGTTACTCTATTTTGTGATAAATGAACACTTGCAGACAAGACATTTCTGATCTAATGTCGCAGGATCGTGGTGGGCGGCACAATGAATAATAACACACAAGGGGCTCTATCTTACACCCGGCGCAATGCAGCGCAATGTGCGACGCAAGTGTCTTTTGCTAGTTTCCACCCTGCGCAATTATAATTTTCACGTTAGCGGCGCGTTGTTTAAATAGCAAATGCATTTGCGCCCCCTTTTGCGCCCATGGGCGTTCTGGTCTGAAAACGAGGTGTGTTCAAGCGCATTGTTGGCGCGTTGCTATTTTGAGGCAACTAAAATAGACTACGCCATTGACCGACAAAAACCTGCTCTAAAGTCTAAAGTCAATGGCGCAATATGTTTTTTTGTTATTTAAAGAGCGCATTAGTAATATGCACCTAAACGGGACGACAACGCGGGTTTGCTTAACACATACATGAATGCGCAGCAGCACAAAAACGTTTTTAAATATGAAAAATTAAAGGATTGAATGTAAAAGATTATTATTGAGTCTCTTGGACATAAATGAGGATTAATTATGAGACGTTAGAAGGCGTAAAGAGCTGCTTCACCTGCAGCTGTAAGTAAATAAATGTTTTGCTTTAAACAAATGCATCTATTTTTAAATGTTTTTTTTTAAATGCTACCTCACGGATTTATTGTATCTGATGACTCTGTACCTGTGGATATGGTAAGAGGATGAGAAACATTTTTAAGTAATTCCTTAAAAACTGAAGCTGTCCAAGTGCTGAACCTTGTGGAGAGCCGTTTGTAAATTCTTTATCTTCTGTTTGTTACAAATAAAGTATTTTTACAGTACAAACCTTTTCTTACATACTTGTAAATTATTTTTGATGATATTGGATAGCCATACATTTAAAGCAACTATAAGCCTGCTTTTTTACTTCAATGACTAAATGAAAATGGGTTTTAAAGGTTTTAATGAAAAAATAACAATTTCAATACAAGTAAAAAACAACACAATTATTTAACATTAATCTTAAACTGGGGATCTTCTCCCTCTGCTTAATTTTTCAGTTTACAAAGTCCGTCATCTAAATAGGGATTAGACATAGCGCCAGCGCAACAGCCTTTTAAAGGGGATGAGAGCTGAGACTTTCATTGGTTTATTGCACGTTACGCCCAAAATACTCCCATTAATCATTAAAAAAATAGGATCAACCCTTTTCGACCATGCGCTTGGCGCACAAACCATTTTTCCCGTTGTTAAATTAGCAAAAGTGCATTCGGACATGCCCATTTAGACGTTGCGCTGTGCGCTTTAGACAATGCACTTAGATCATTAAAATAGGTTATTATTTATTGTGCCACTCACCCCAGTCCTGCGATGTTAAATCAGAAATGTCTTGTCTGCAAGTGTTCATTTATCACAAAATTTATTTTCAAGAAAACATTTTTTTATTATTTTTGTCTTGTTTTCAGTAAAAATATCAAAAAAATTCTTAAATTAAGATGCTTTTCTTGATGAGCAAATCGACCCAAGAAAATAAGTCTAGTTTTTAGACCAAAAATATCAAATTTAAGTGATTTTGTGTCTAAAACAAGCAAAAAATCTGCCAATGGGTTGAGCAAAATTTTATTTAAGTTTTCTTGAATTTACTGTTTAAGAAAAATTTTCAAGATTTTTTGCTTACTTCATTGGCAGATTTTTTTGTTTGTTTTATGCACAAAATCACTTAAATTTGATATTTTTGGTCATTTCTTGGGTCGTTTTGCTCATCAAGAAAAAGCATCTTAATTTAAGATTTTTTAGATTTTTTTTACTAATAACAAGACGAAAATACTAAGAAATCTTTTTCTTGAAAATCCTTTTTTGCAAATAATTTTGTCTTGATTTCAGTAAAAATATCTAAAAATTCTTACATTAAGATGTATTTTCTTGATGAGCAAAATGATCTAGTAAAATAAGTCTAGTTTTTAGACAAAAATATAAATATAATAAAATAAAAATGTTTGCTTAAAATTAGCAAAAAAAAAATCTGGCAATGGAATAAGAACAATTTACTTGAAATAAGTTGACCTTTTTCATAAACACTTAATTCAAGAATTTTTTTTATTCCATTGGTAGATCTTTTATTTTTTGTATAAAAACTAGATTTATTTTCCTAGGTCATTTTGCTCATCAAGAAAATGCATCTTAATTTAAGAATTTTTAGATATTTTTACTAAAAAAACAAGACAAAAATACAAAGAAAGTCATTTTTTGCAGTGTATTTTTACAGAATGTTCTTTACATTATGTAGGATGACTTTAGCTGGGTTTTTACATGCATGCACAAATTGATTTTTTTTATTAAAGGGCACCTATTATGCAAAATCCGCTTTTACAAGGTGTATAGACATAAATGTATATTGGCAGTGTGTGAACACAACAACCCTACTATAATTTTTTTTTACCAAAAGCAGTCTTATTAGACATGCTGTTTTGATTCTCCTGTTAATGTGACATCACAAAAACAAAGCTCTGCCCATGGCCACTGACTGACTGGTTAATTTTACCCAAAAGCGTTTGTTAGCTAAAGATACTACTATTGTCTCAGACTGTTTTCACAGGAATCAGATCTAAAAGCGCTCACTGTATGTTGGTAATGGAGTGAGGAGCTGTAGCTCATTTGCATTTAAAGGTACACACCTGAAAACAGCACGTTCTGTTCCCGTCCATATATGGGCATTTTGGACATGCTATAACAAATGATATGTGGGATATTTTGAGCTGAAATTTCGCAGACACATGTTAGGCACACCTAAGACTTATATTACATCTTGTAAAAATGGCCATAATATGTGCCCTTTAATTCTTCTTTATGATTTAGTCTTATTTTCCTGAGTCGTATTTAATTTTTTAAGATATTAATCAGTTCTTCTCGTGATCACGTGTGCGTGTCTGTATTTCTTGCAGACGTGGAGCGCAGAAGTTGGGCATGTCTAAAGTCACGCAAGTGGATTTCCCACCCAAAGAGATGGTGTCGTACTCGAAAGAGACCCAGACCCCTACACAGACGCAGCACAAAGAGGGTAAATCACATACCTACTGTTTTTCTTAAGTGTACATTCACATAAAACCTATAAAATGTTTGTTTTAATTTGCAGATGATGATGAGGAGGAAGATCTGTCTGTGCCACAGGCTGTTCTGGAGACTCATGAGGAGAAAGACCCTCAGAATGAGGAAGAGGAAGGCACTGTCCACAAATATACTTTAACTTCATTAATTCTCCAAAATTGCCCTTAAGCTCATAAGAATGTAAGTAGGGCACTTGCTAGGGTGTTTCTCATATTGATTTGTCTGTGTGTGTGTGTGTGTGTGTGTGTGTGTGTGTGTAGGGTCTCCTCATGAGCTGACAGAAGAAGAGAAACAGCAGATACTTCACTCCGAAGAGTTCTTGACGTTCTTCGATCACAGCTCTCGTATCGTGGAGCGCGCCCTCTCCGAGCAGGTGGACGTCTTTTTCGACTACAGCGGTCGTGATCTTCAGGATAAAGAGGGGTGAGGAGTGTGTGTGTGTGTGAGGAAGTCTCTGGTTTGTAATGGGTATGTGTTTTATATTTTATTTTATTTCCTCAGAGAGTCACAGGCAGGGTCCAAACTCTACCTGAACAGACAGTTTGTGGACGAGCGCTGGTCTAAACACAGAGTCGTCACCTGCCTCGACTGGTCACCACAGGTACACGTTACACAATGCACCTTTAAAGGCGGGGTGCACGATTTTTGAGAAACGCTTTGGAAAAGGCAGAGTACCAAAACACACTTGTAGCCAATCAGCAGTAAGGGGCGTGTCTACTAACCGACATTGTTGCCTGAGTTACGTATGTGTGGAGCGGGTCTATCAAAAGAAGGTCCAGATTCCATTGGGGTGGGGGCGTGTTTGTTTAGGCGATTTCAAATACCAACATTGGCTTTCAGAGGTCATGCACCCCGCCTTTAAGTGTGACTCCATTTATCTAAATGAGAGATTTCTGGGTAGTGAAATGTTCTCCTATGGTCCATGTGATGTAATGTAAAGTTAGATTATTACATAAGTATGTGTCTACTAATCTTAATTTCTATGGGTTATTGCTAATATTGATTATTAAGATCATCGTATGTATCTGGCAATCTTTTCCTCTCCATCTTTCTCATTCCCATCAGTATCCTGAGCTTCTGGTGGCATCATACGGCAGTAATGAGGAGGCTCCACACGAGCCTGATGGAGTGGCTCTCGTCTGGAACATGAAGTATAAAAAGACCACACCAGAATATGTCTTTCACTGTCAGGTACGACTCATTTGACCAGTTTTGTGAATTTAATGAATGACAGGACTAGTTGGGTGATTCTCACGAAACAATTGAAACACCACGGCACTAATGATTTTAGCTTTAAAATGTGTAATATAGTAACATTAAAAAGCATCAGAATAAACACAATACTGTCTTCTACCTAGCACAATTTGAGATTTCAACATAATAATTTATAATTGTAAATTTTATCTCATTTTCTGCTGAAATTCTCATTACCGCAATGTGTCCGGCTGTGTTTGAACATGCGTTGTGTTGTAATTTAATCAAATTGACACAAAAATATTAAGAAAAAAAATAAATGGATGTTTTGCTAGACTACTTTAGATGACAGAAAAAATATTTACTGAATATTCATGTATAATAATAATGAAGAAAAATTAGGAAAATGATGTGTCCATGCCTGATGTTCTCATCCTCCGCAACACTTTTTGAGAATAGTTTAAGCACACATACAGAATTTTAATAAAGTTTGATTTTGAGTGATCAAGCACATGGACCAGTTACTTCAAGATGGCTACCAGGTAAGATCATTTTACAGAAATATTGTCTTCTCAGAATGCTTACACGACATTTTGATTATCATTACCGCAACAGATGCTTATTAAATGATCATTTAATAAATAGAAGCATAATACTTTGATTTTAAATGCATGTGCAGAATCTCCAAATTATGTTCTTTTAGGTTTGTCATGTCATTTTGAAAATATGTCAGTGTTGATGTTTTCTGACTGTTGCAGTAATGAGATTTTTTAGGACAAATTTTTTAAATTATGTTACAAAAAGTATTAAATGATAAGTAAAAGTTTTTAAATTAATGTTCCCATTTACTCCAGACTTTGTTTTTCAATGTCTGGTGGGAAAAAAAGTAAATTTAAGCAATTTTTACATTTTCATGCTTGACATTTTTAAAACCAAGTTTTCGTGAGAATCACCCAGTTACAAGTTCTTAGAAATGCCATTTTTCTAGTCATGTTTCTCAACATATTTTGGTGACTTAAGGGACACTCCACTTTTTTGGAAAATATGCTCATTTTCCAGCTCCCCTAGAGTTAAACCGTTTTCTAACCGTTTTTGGAATCCATTCAGCTGATCTCGGGTCTGGCGCTAGCACTTTTAGCATAGCTTATTGAATCTGATTAGATCATTGGCATTGCGCTAACGGGTGACCAAAGAGTTTGGATATTTTTCCTATTTGAGGCTTGACTCTTCTGTAGTTACATCGTGTACTAGGACCGATAGAAAATTGCGATTTTATAGGCAGATATGGCTGGGACTATACTCTCATTCTGGCGTAATACTCAAGGACTTTGCTGCCGTAACATGGCTGTAGCAGGCGCAATGATATTACACACTGCCTGAAAGCAGTCCCCTTGGTAACTTTCAATAGCAGGGGACTATTTTCAGGCACTGCATAATATCAGTCGGTCTTAGTACTCAATGTAACTACAGAAGAGTCAAGTTTTAAATGAAAAATATCTAAACTCTTTGGTTATTTTTTAGCATGATGCTAATGGTCTAATCAGATTCAATGGATTATGCTAAGCTATGCTAAAAGTGCTAACGCCAGACAAAGATCAGCTAAATGGATTCCACAAAACCAAATGTTGAACTCTGGAAAATTTGGAGATGGAAAAAGCTTATTTTCAAAAAACCTTTAAAAGCCACAATATGTAAGATTTTTGTAATAAATATCCAAAAACCACTTGCACAGTGTGATATATTTCATTGAGTTGTGTACTTACATTATCCCAAACATTCCCATGGATTTGTAAAATTCCTGTTTCAAATAATTGCTCGTCCCTTGTAATTGTCACCCTTTTAGTGACTTAATATCCGTGCTATCCTCAGTTTCCGGTTTTAGAAACTATGGCAACACGAGTGGACAAATGGGAAGTTGCAGGTATTTGTAATAAACCCTATTTCATGCAATGTTTGAGTTTCACATGACTCTGTGTTCAGTCTGCAGTGATGTCGGCAGCGTTTGCGCAGTTTCATCCTAATCTGGTGGTTGGAGGAACGTACTCGGGTCAGATCGTCCTGTGGGACAACCGCAGTAACAAACGCACCCCTGTGCAGAGAACCCCACTGTCAGCCTCCGCTCACACGGTACACATCTTCAGCATCATCTTTATCATCATCATCAGTGATGTACTCAATTCAATCCTCTCTCGTTCTCTTTAGCACCCAGTGTACTGTGTGAATATGGTGGGCACCCAGAACGCTCACAATCTCATCAGCATCTCCACTGATGGGAAGATGTGCTCCTGGAGTCTCGACATGCTGTCTACACCACAGGTAACATATTTATATACATAAGACATCAACATATAATTTAAAAGTACTAAATTAAATATATGACTTATGGCTGTGTTTTCGTGTCTTTAGGACAGTCTGGAGCTTATCTACAAACAGTCTAAATCGGTGGCCGTGACCTCCATGTCGTTTCCTCTGGGCGACGTCAATAATTTCGTGGTGGGAAGTGAAGACGGATCGGTTTATACGGCCTGCAGACACGGCAGGTACGTCTGTGTAAGCATTTAGTTTAGCTGTATCACTTACTTTATTATAGTTTGACACTTCTGTTGGTGCATATGTGTGTTTTGTAGCAAAGCAGGAATCAGTGAGATGTTCGAAGGTCATCACGGGCCAATCACAGGGCTCAATTGTCACACTGCAGCAGGACCGGTCGACTTTTCTCATCTGTTTGTCACTTCGTCTTTTGACTGGACCGTTAAACTTTGGAGTACTAAGGTGCGTTGTGTTGTTTAAGTCTTTGCAACTCAACATCTCTGCATTGTTGACACAGGAAAGGTGGACCACTTGTGTTTCTCTTTACAGAACAATAAGCCATTGTACTCCTTCGAGGATAATTCAGACTATGTGTATGATGTCATGTGGTCACCCACACACCCGGCTTTGTTCGCTTGTGTCGACGGGGTGGGACACTTGGATCTGTGGAACCTAAACAATGAAACCGAGGTAAATACACACACACAGAAAGTGTAGAGCATTGCAATAGCAGCGCAAAAGGACACACGTACTGAGAAAAAATTTATGTGCATTTACGCAAAACCTTGAATGCACCGTAAGTCGCTTTGGATAAAAGCGTCTGCTAAATGCATGAATGTAAATGTTTACTTAAACAGGCAAATCCTCATTGATTCTCAATTTTCTGCTGCTTTAGGTTCCCACAGCCAGCGTGACGGTTGAGGGAAACCCGGCTTTGAACCGCGTGCGCTGGGCTCATTCGGGTCGAGAGGTGGCTGTTGGGGATTCAGAGGGGCAGGTGCACATTTATGATGTTGGAGAGGTGAGGCTGCTACAATCCAACACCTTTCACTTTCAAAAATTGAAAGTATTTTTGTTGAACAAATATAAAAATAGACAAAAAAAAAACCTTGAACAGGCTGAACAGACATACATTACTCTAACCTCTGGCTGTTAAACGATTAATCGTGACTAATCGCATACAAAATAAAAGTTTGCATAATTTATATTTACTCTGTGTTTTATATATATATATATATATATATATATATATATATATATATATATATATATAAATAAATTAGGCTGTCAAAAGATTAATTGCGATTAATCGCATCCAAAATAAAAGTTTGTGTTTACATAACATGTGTCTGTATATATCATGTATATATAAATACACACATTCATGTATATATTTAAGAAATATTTGCATTAATATACTTTATCTATATAATTTATATTATATATTAGTAAAAAACTTTATATATAAATATAACCAATTCTTTTTAAATATATACATGCTTGCGTGCGTTTTTATATAAAAATAATAATTATACACAGTACACACACATGTTATGTAAACACAAACTTGTATTCTAGATCGATTAATCATTAGATTAATCATGATTAATCACATACAAAATAAAAGTTTGTTTTTGCATATTATACATGAGTTCAATGTGTGTAATTATTTTGTGTATATAGATACACACACATGCATGTGTGCATTTTAGAAACATTTACATCTTTATATTTTAGTGCTGGGCAAGGATTGATTGCGATTGATGGCATACAAAATAGAAGTGATTTTTTTTGCATGATGTGTGTGCGTGTACTGGGTCTAATAATTGTGTATATTTAAGCACACACACATTCATATATTCATTTCAGAATTGTTTTACTTATATATAATTGTTTTTAATTTATTTTTAATATAGAATATATAAAAATATAAATAAATATAAATAAACATGTAAATGTTTCTTAAATACATACATGAATGTGTGTGTATTTACTTATACATAATAATTACACACAGCACATACTCATATATTATGCTAAAAATCACTTTTATTTTGTATGCGATTAATCGCGATTAACCTTTGCCCAGCACTAATATATTTATTTAGATTTTGATATATTTTATATAATATATACATTAAAAAATATAAACATAAATAATTTTCTTAAATGTAATGTATACATGTATACGTGTATTTATATATACACATAATAATTACGCACAATACACAAACATATATTATGCAAACTTTTATTTTGCATGCGATTAATCGTGATTCAACTTTTGACAGTCCATTATTATTTTAAATATTATTTTAAATATATATAACTTATATTATAATTATATTAACTAGTAAATGTTTCTTATATAGGCTATACTGTATATATGTATGTATATATGAATGTGTATTTATATATATATATATATATATATATATATATATATATATATATATATATATATATATATATATATATATATATATATATATATATATATATATATATATATATATAATAATTACACACATTATATTATGCACACACAAACATTTTTTGTATGCGATTAATCACGACTTTTCGTTCGACAGCCCTAGGCAGTCCAAGCATGTTTATACAGTAATGAAAAACATTTTCCAAAAAAATTAAGTTTTTATTGCTCTGTAAAACTTGGTGTGTGCTGGCCATTTTAAATATGATGTTATTGGTGGTTCTTCTTTTTTTTTGTACACAGCAAATTTCAGTGCCACGGCCGGACGAGTGGACTCGATTTGTGCGCACACTGACCGAGATAAACGAGAATCGAGAGGACGTGGAGGAACTGGCTGCTCAGAGACTTGCTGCGTGATCACCATAGCAACGACCGCCGGCTAATGAAGTTCCCCGTGGTTTGCATATCTCCATCCTTTCTGAAGTTATTTGTCATTGGATGACAATCTTGCTTTTTCTTCCATTTCTTATTTAAGGCTGAAGGACAAAAACTTTGTTTAGCAAAACTTTTGAGTAATGAAGTAGTAAACTACATCAGGAGTGAATTATGTTTATTTCTATTTATAAAACTAGAGGCTAATTTTAAGTGAAGGGATTGATGCATAACGCACAAATATGCAAACTATTACACTACCCACGTCTTTATAACACAGTAAGACTTTAAGTTTAAGAGACCAGACATTAACCTACAGTAACTGGGTTAATGTTTTTTTGGTGGAATATTTACATTTTTCCTGACAACCTAAAGCTCACGTTTGTATTTACTGGATTATTTATAGCTTTTAAACAATGCCTTTTGCTTTGAGCCCCATGGTTGCTAAAGACTGAACATGTATAGCGTGTTTTTAATATCTTTACTTTTGGATGCCTTATAGCAAACTTTACTTATCCACAATCTTCCAGCATACAGATACTCAGATATAAAATCATTGTATTGGTGCTTGCTAATTCAAGCGGCTACGACTGAATAATCTTTACATTATTCTGCAAAATGTTAGATTTTTTTTAAATGTATCCATTGTTTGGTTATTTTAAAAAGATATAATATCATTTTCCCTTTGCTATCTTAGTTTCTTTTAACAGTCGGATGAGTAGCTCATAAGCGTCTTATCCAAACCTCTGTCATGAATTATTTTGTCTGTGTTATTTTGCAAATGCTTTATTTAAATTTAATTGACTTCCCAATTCATAGCAGAAGTATTCAAACTAAAGTTGGTGTTTTTTTATTTAAATGTGGACATTTATTTATTAATATGGATTTTAGTAGCACATTGTGTACTTTAGACATTTTGCAAGTGGCAAAACTGACATAAAATTTCAAGTCGAACTAATAAAAAGTAAACCTTTATATAAAATTTAACATAACACTGGCACTTAAGAACAAATTGTTTTTGGCCCTGATATTTATTAGACTTTGAAATACTGTGGTTCATTTCAGAGCAAATAAATGTATTTAATAAAAAAATTAACCACTCCAAAAAGTCAAGCCTGCATTTTTTTAAAACATATTCTGCACCTGAGCTATATCCAGTCTGTCTTAATACTTTGTTATTTACCGTTAGCCTAGCTTAGCACAAAGACTGGAAGCAAATGGCTCCAGCTAGCACACTTCTGATAATAAAGTTCCCAGTATGTATACGTTTAGAAGATGTCTGTGTCTCATATGACCTTGTTATATGTACGCGCTATAACTATACAAACACAACATATAAATAGGAAAATGTTGGCATTATTTTGTCACTTATTGGGAGCAGTATGCTAGCTGAAGCCATTCACTTCCAGTCTTTGTGCTAAGCTACGCTAGCGGTGAGTGCGTCAAACAGAGTTACGGGACGCACAGAGATGAAAAGGGTATGTATGAACATATCTAACTCTGGGGAATACGGTGAATAAGCTAAATTCCCAAAAAGTCGGCGTGTTCCTTTAAGTCTCCCTTCCGGCAGGTTGCACCTTAAATCCAGTTGCACTGAAGGGAAAGCTGCCCACTGCTCTGGGTGCATGCGTGTGTTCACTAGTACTGGGATGGGTTAAATGCAAAGTTCACATTTCAAGTATTCAATGCATGTCACAAAATCTGAGTAATCCTGGCCTCAGGCCACTCAGAAATACCGGTTTGCTGGCAGGATCCATCGCATCTGAGCTCTTTATTTGTCTAAATAAATTCCACCCATTCTCGCTGTAATAAAACCTCCACAAACCATATTTAAAATTGAACCGCATCGATTTATTTCCATAAAATACAAGAATGAAATGCACTTAAATATTTTCTACATTTCAAATCAAACATGATTTCTTTGATCAACAGATCAAGTTTTGAAACCTTTGTACATCAGAGTGTTGCAGAGAAATCTCTCTCTCTCTCTTTCCTCCATATCTATGAGATGTACATGTATATACAGTACATGTGCAAGCTACGCAAAGCCAAAGAAGCAAATGAAGAACGCTACAGCATGCTTCGTCACATCAATACATCAGCAATTATTCAATAAAACTCTGTGTCAACGTTTTAGAGAGTGGAAACATAAAAGCAAAAATGTGTTACGGTTTCCTCTCACAAGCGTGTTTCTTTCGGTTCAGTGTTAGCCAGTGGTTGAAACCGATATATCTAGAGCCCTTGTTAGATATTCACTGGATCTGTGGCTTTAGGTCTTGATCCGTGTGGCGAAGAAAACGGCTACCCTGTGCTTTTGCGAACACGCTACGACCTTTAACCAGCGTACTTCATTAAATGAGGCACTGATGACGATTAAGCCGACGAGATACTAAAAATGAGTATTAATCTCCCATGTCCCCCACCTAAGAACAGAAAAAACTAAAGATAAATAAAAAAGGAGTGGAAAAATGACGTAGGCAAAATTGTGGGATGGAGGCATGCAGCCATTGGAGGACGAAGCCAGGAGTGATCGGGGCATGTTTATTTTTACGACGAGGCTGCTTGCTCCTTAGGTTGAATGGTCACGACCCCGGACGATTTGAACTTGGGAAGGTGCAGTCCGAACTTGTTCTCCACGCCGGCGAAGGTGGCAGCCGCCAGACGATATCCACCGATGTGTTCCGAACTGACAGGAGGAAGCTCGGAGATCCGTGACTTGGGCGTTGGTTCAGAACCAGCCGGGCGACTGGAGGGGAAGAGGAGGACAGACACAATTTTATTTTTTTTGCAAGACAACACGTAAACCCCATCTTCAAAACACCGCCCCCAATACACGATGGCCAGTTCCTGTATAACCCTGCTATTATATATTTACGGCTTTCATGTCGTGATTTAATACTTACTGTCCTCCAAAGTCGACGTAGAACCATCGCTGCAGGAGCTCGTAGGTCACCAGAGTCACACCGAACTGTGGAGAAGACCTGAACACACGAGCTGGAGAGAGGAGCAAGAGATGATCGTAAGCGAATGTAAAGCTGACAGAAATTAAGTCATGGCGTGGGGTGCGCGTGCGTACCTCCCGCTCCCTTCCATAATGCCCGGAAACCTTCCTCCTTCATGATCTTCCTAAAGCAATCGATCACACCAGAATAAGTCGTCTGACCGGCACGTGCGGCCACCTGCAGTCGTGTTTTGATGACATCGGCGGGAGTGACAAGTGAAGCGGCGGGGACACCTATAGATCGAAGAAAACCCAGACTTGAATGCCAATGTGTTAACAAAAGGCAAAGTCGAAAATGGCTTTAAAATGCCAATGCAATTGTTTAAATGCAAGTTCACAGGTGCATGAAATAAGCTACAGGCACAATCGTTTTGCTTCCTAAAGGCTGAAGTATGGTCCATTTTTATTGCATATGGGTGATTCTCACGAAATCCAGACTTAGAAGGTGTCCAGCATCAGAATTTTTTAAAAGCCCTTGAAGCCAATTTTTTGCACATATAAGATTAAGATCTGAACTTATTATAACCATTATTTTAGAGGATTTAAAAAAATATTTCTATAGAATTATTTACATTTTTTAGATTATCATTATCAAAAATTATCATTACCGCAACATGATATTACATTAAATATATGCATTTACAACCTCATGTTTCGGTAATGAGAACTAAAAAGTTGTCTAGGTACTTTGACAAACAAAATTTTTACTTTTATCTGGAGAGAAAAAATAAGAACTGCTTTCCTGTCACAGTGAATTATGTCCCAACAATTTTTTTTTGAAAATGTTAGTTCAGGGGCTTAAACAATGATTGAAAATTGTTGCGGAGGATGAGAAAATTGGTCTTGGACACATTTATATTCCTTATTATTTTCTCTAAAGTTACCAATGATCATCAAATATCACATGTTTCTTTACTGTAAATGTTTATAGTATAACATGCACTGAAGCTTTTTATTTTTTAGATTTTTTAATTATAAATATTTCCATTTCAAAGAACCCAAATCCAGTCATGGACACATTGCGGTAATGAAAATGTTCCCCTTAAATGTGAAAAAAGCAACAAAATTGGTTTGTATGATGTCATTTGAAATCATGTGCAAAATAGTACATGAAAAGATGTTTGTAACTGTATGCTTCTTATTTTGCATTTACTTTTATCAAAATGTTTCATGACACCTCATAAGTCTAATTTCGCGAGAATCACCTGTATGTATGCGAGGGTTTGCGTACACTGTGCGTGACGCTATTTAATTTTTCAGAGAAAATTATATACTGACCTGCGATAGCTCCAGCAGTCAGAAGCTGCAGAGGTCCCAGACGTCCATCTTCATCAGTCAGCTGTGTTTTCATATGAGCGTACACAGGGAAATAAATGGCGGAGAAGGGGATGTCACGCAGGAAACAAGCCTTGGCACCCTATGATAAAAAAATATACATGTTTACATTTGCAGATCACACTTCGTGTCTAACCTTCATAAGACAAAATCTCTCTCCACCTTGTAGAGGCCGAAGAATCCGAGATCTCGGACGACATTGAGCGCGCTCACTCGGGGTCCTGTGGTGATCTCACCGGCGACCTGCAGACGAATCTTTACGATTTCCAGAGGGTTGGTGAAAATGACTTGCGAGCCACCAGCCTAGAAAGAACACAAAATCACAATAAAAACCAATATAATCACTTTAATTTGCTTTACTCCAGGTATAAATACTTACACATCCGCCGGCGAGAATCTCAGCGAACAACGGTATCGTGTCATCTTTTGTGGTGAACTTGTCTCTCACAAAGTCATTGAGCTGCAAAGAAAATACGCATTTTAAGCATAGATCAAATACATGAATTCGTTTGCAAGGTAAAGTCCGTACTCACAGTGAGCTTGATGGCTTTCTCAGGAGCTACACCGATGAGCTGTGGTACAAGACCTGAAAAACAAACACGCAAACAAAGGGTGATATTATTGATGATACTTGAGGGTTCCCACACCTTAGTTAACTTCAAATTCAAGGACCTTTCAAGGAATTTCCAGGTCCAATACCCTCAAAGTCAAGGAGTAAATGTGGGGACACATTTCAAGTAAGAACAAGGTTACATCGTATTATCTTTTAAGATAAATTGTTACAGTTCCCTTTCGAGGGAACTCGCGCTGCATCACTGCGGTGACACTTTGGGGACGCCTCCAGGGGTAAGTGCGTCTGAATGTGTATATAAAATTCAACCAATGGTGAGGCTTAACGACAAAGACAAGGTGACGCGGGAGCCAGGAAGTATATCGCTATCTGAAATATTGCCAAAGACGGCGTTACAGGGACGCAGGAAGTATGGCAAGTGCGAAGCAGCGTCTCATTCCCTTCTCAGGGAACAACAGTTACATACGTAAACCGAGACGTTTTCATGTGTCAAACATAATTATACAAAAATGCATTTTGGTATGAATCAACATTCGCATACAGAAGAATTAAGCATTTAAAGCAAACAGTTTAGCACGTGTGCTTAAAAGGCTAGAATATTTATGATATTATCCTACACTACACAGGGAATAATATGGATTTTTTTTTCCAGAAAACTTCTTGCATAAAATAGATTCAAGCACTTTCAATGACCTGTATCTAAGCGTGTATATTTTCAAAAACTTCCCAGGGCCTTGAATTTTTGCCCAGATTCACAAACTTTCAAGGACCCGTAGAAACTCTGTTTTCCCGTATTGTACTTTACCTCTGTAAAAGCCAAAGACTCCCTCGTAACGCAGGACTTTCTTGGCGCAGTCAAAGCTGTTCTTGTACATCAGCTCTCCTACGAAGGAACCGGTGGAGCGCTGGTTCTGCATACGTGTTTTTACCAGGTCTATGGGGTACACGGCTGTGGCACCCGTAGCTATACACACAAACACACACAGGTTATAATACAATCATTTAAGTAAAGAATTAAAATAAGTAAAAGTGCAGCTGATGTAAGAAATCGAACCTCCAGCGATGGAGCCCAAAGTAAACCTGTATGCGGACTCTGCTGCCTGCAACAACACGGACCGAGAGCCGTCCCCTTGTGAATGTTGTAAAATGATAGATCGTGAGATATTATATTCAATTAATTAATACAGCAGTCTGAATAAGGAACATGCAAGGCCATATTCAAGCGCATTTGTACAAAAACCTGACCTGCTTGAGCAACTATACTTTGTTACAGTAGCACTGCAGAGTTATCTGACAGTAATAAATCACCAATAAATGACTCTAACAACTTAGTCTGATAAACTCACTTGTCTCTGCACTTCAGCCAGGTGATATGGTAGAGATCCTTCCTCCAGTGGTGCTATCCTCTCGATATCAGCCAGGTTTAACCGTCTGCACGATAAACCAGATAATCAGCTAGGGCTGTTGAATATAATCGTTTTTGCGATGCTAATGTGATAGATTCATAAAAACAAATACTCGCAGGAGACTGTGTAAATGAAGCGCATTTTATATTTGCAAACCTTCATTAATCTTCAGAACATTATATGTATATGATGTATAATCTATATACATACATGCCACATTATTTATTTATTTTTACTCTTATTTCCCATTTCTATGTTAAGCACTTTGAATTACCTCTGTGTATGAAATGTGCAATGCAAATAAACTTGCCTTGCCATCGGCATGAGGCATCTATGTATGCATATATATCTATGGCTGATACCTGCCATGAAGTCAGTCTCCAATGCATGAAAGCAGCACATGTATGCATTTTAACCGTCAGCAGTATATACATATAAACATAGCTGCCCCATTAATGGCTGTTTGGCAGACGCATCGATGAAGTGATCAAATGAGGCATCTATGTATGCATGTATATCTATGGCTGATGCACGACGCCGTATTTTTTTGTGCTCATGAAGTCAGTCCCTAATGCATGAAAGCAGCACATGCATGCGTTTTAAACTTCAAACGTATACATATACACATCAATGCCCCATTAACGACTGTTTGGCGGACGTATCTATGAAGTGATCGAATTAGGCATCCATGTATGCATATCTATCTATGGCTGATGCACGACAGCATACTTTTTGTGCTCAAGGTCAGTCTCGTATGCATGAAAGCAGCACATGTATGCATTTTAAACGTTAGCCATAGAAACATACACACATAGATCCCCCATTAACGGCTGTTTGGCGGACGTATCTATGAAGTGATCAAATGAGGCATCTATGTATGCATGTACAGTATTGTTCAAAATAATAGCAGTACAATGTGACTAACCAGAATAATCAAGGTTTTTAGTATATTTTTTATTGCTACGTGGCAAACAAGTTACCAGTAGGTTTAGTAGATTCTCAGAAAACAAACAAGACACAGCATTCATGATGTGCACGCTCCCAAGGCTGTGCAATTGGGGTATTAGTTGAAAGGGGTGTGTTCAAAAAAATAGCAGTGTCTACCTTTGACTGTACAAACTCAAAACTATTTTGTACAAACATTTTTTTTCTGGGATTTAGCAATCCTGTGAATCACTAAACTAATATTTAGTTGTATGACCACAGTTTTTTAAAACTGCTTGACATCTGTGTGGCATGGAGTCAACCAACTTGTGGCACCTCTCAGCTGTTATTCCACTCCATGATTCTTTAACAACATTCCAAAATTCATTCACATTACTTGGTATTGCTTCAGAAACAGCATTTTTGATATCACCCCACAAGTTCTCAATTGGATTAAGGTCTGGAGATTGGGCTGGCCACTCCATAACATTAATTTTGTTGGTTTGGAACCAAGACTTTGCCCGTTTACTAGTGTGTTTTGGGTCATTGTCTTGTTGAAACAACCATTTCAAGGGCAAGTCCTCTTCAGCATAGGGCAACATGACCTCTTCAAGTATTTTAACATATGCAAACTGATCCATGATCCCTGGTATGCGATAAATAGGCCCAACACCATAGTAGGGGAAACATGCCCATATCATGATGCTTGCACCTCCATGCTTCACTGTCTTCACTGTGTACTGTGGCTTGAATTCAGAGTTTGGGGGTCGTCTCACAAACTGCCTGTGGCCCTTGGACCCAAAAATAACAATTTTATTCTCATCAGTCCACAAAATGTTCCTCCATTTCTCTTTAGGCCAGTTGATGTGCTCTTTGGCAAATTGTAACCTCTTCTGCACATGCCTTTTTTTAACAGAGGGACTTTGCGGGGGATTCTTGAAAATAGATTAGCTTCACACAGACGTCTTCTAACTGTCACAGTACTTACAGGTAACTCCAGACTGTCTTTGATCATCCTGGAGGTGATCATTGGCTGAGCCTTTGCCATTCTGGTTATTCTTCTATCCATTTTGATGGTTGTCTTCCGTTTTCTTCCACGTCTCTCTGGTTTTGCTCTCCATTTTAAGGCATTGGAGATCATTTTAGCTGAACAGCCTATCATTTTTTGCACCTCTTTATAGGTTTTCCCCTCTCCAATCAACTTTTTAATCAAAGTACGCTGTTCTTCTGAACAATGTCTTGAACGACCCATTTTCCTCAGCTTTCAAATGCATGTTCAACAAGTGTTGGCTTCATCCTTAAATAGGGGCCACCTGATTCACACCTGTTTCTTCACAAAATTGATGACCTCAGTGATTGAATGCCACACTGCTATTTTTTTGAACACACCCCTTTCAACTAATTCAACTAATTGCCCAATTGCACAGCCTTAAGAGCGTGCATATCATGAATGCTGGGTCTCATTTGTATTCTGAGAATCTACTGAACCTACTGGTAACTTGTTTGCCACGTAGCAATAAAAAAATATACTAAAAACCTTGATTATTCTGGTTAGTCACATTGTACTGCTATTATTTTGAACAAGACTGTATATCTATGGCTGATGCACGACGCCGTATTTTTTGTGCTCATGAAGTCAGTCCCTAATGCATGAAAGCATCACACGTATGTGTTTTAAACATCAGCCACAGATATATAAACACATAGATGCCCCATTAAAGGAATAGTCTACTCATTTTCAATATTAAAATATGTTATTACCTTAACTAAGAATTGTTGATACATCCCTCTATCATCTGTGTGTGTGCACGTAAGCGCTGGAGCGCGCTGCGACGCTTCGATAGCATTTAGCTTAGCCCCATTCAATCAATGCTGCCATTTAGAGATAAAGTTAGAAGTGACCAAACACATCAACGTTTTTCCTATTTAAGACGAGTAGTTATACGAGCAAGTTTGGTGGTACAAAATAAAACGTAGCGCTTTTCTAAGCGGATTTAAAAGAGTAACTATATTTTATGGCGTAATAGCACTTATGGGAGTACTTCGACTCGCCTGAAAAGTTCGCTCCCCTTCTCACTCTCATAATGGGAGAGGGAGGGTGATACTGCGCCGAGTCGAAGTACTCCCAAAAGTGCTATTACGCCATAAAATATAGTTACTCTTTTAAATCCGCTTAGAAAAGCGCTATGTTTTATTTTGTACCACCAAACTTGCTCGTATAACTACTCGTCTTAAATAGGAAAAACTTTGATGTGTTTGGTCACTTCTAACTTTATCTCTAAATGGCAGCATTGAATGAATGGGGCTAAGCTAAATGCTATCGAAGCGTCGCAGCGCGCTCCAGCACTTACGTGCACACACACAGATGATAGAGGGATGATTCAACAGTTCTTAGTTAAGGTAATAACATATTTTAATATTGAAAATGAGTAAACTATTCCTTTAACGGCTGCTCTGGCAGACGCATCTATGAAGTGATCAAATTAGGCATCTATGTATGCATATCTATCTATGGCTGATGCACGACATCATACTTTTTTGCTCATAAAGTCAGTCTCAAATGCATGAAAGCAGCACATGTTTGCCTTTTAAACATCAGCCATAGATATATACACATAGATGCCCCATTAATGGCTGTTTGGCGGACACATCTATGAAGTGATCGACTGAGGCATCTATGTATGCATATATATCTATGGCTGATGCATGACGCTGTACATTTCTTGCTCATGAAGTCAGTATCGGATGCATGAAAGCAGCACAGGTATGCGTTATAAACGTCAGCCATAGATATATTTCACATAGATGCCCCATTAACGGCTTTTTGGCGGACGCATCTATAAAGAGATCGACTGAGGCATCTATGTATGCATGTATATCTATGGTTGGTACATGCAACGTACAAGCTCAAAAAGTAAAGTCAGTCTCTAATGCATGAAAGCAGCACATGTATGTGTTTTAAATGTTAGCCATATATACATATACATATAAATCCCCCAATAACCGCTTTTTGGCGGACGAATCTATAAAGATATCGAATAAGGCATCTATGTATATGTTTAACTATGACTGACAAATGATGAAAGTGTTTAACATAAGCATGAGCTGCTTTTGTGAATATGAGTCTGAGACTGACTTTATAAGCTCAAAAGTATACTTGTCGCTTCATGAAATGTAGATTGATCCACTGTAGTAACATGGACTATTTTAATAATATCTTTATTGCCGTTCTCGGCCTTGAAGGTTGCATGGTCTACGAAGGCTTGGAAAACAATCAAAAGTATCATTAATTTGGTTTCTGAAGATTAACAAAAGTCTTACATGTGTTGAAGGAACTGACGGTGAGTAATTAATGATAGAATTTACATACTAAAATGTAACAAAAAGAAAGGAAATTACCCAGTTTGGGAGTGCAGTCCTGACAGTTGAAACAGGATGTCGATTTCCATGGGAGTGATTTGACCGAACTTATTAGCAGCGTGAACAAACTCCTCTACAGAGAAGCAGAAATTGGAAAAAATTTGCATTATTGCAAAACGAAACAGTTTACTCGCATACACACAGATAATGGTGGCCGGGCCGCACCTTTAGTGACAAGCGTATCCTTGCGAGTTCCAGCGAGGGTGCTGTAGATTTTACGGATCATTTCCATGTTGTTCAGGAGAGCGTTGAAGGCATTAAAGTAGGAGAAGCTCACCATGTGAGACGTGCCACTTCCTGCTGCCTAAGAGGGTACAAGACACAAATAACACATATAACATTATGACAAAGTCAGTCCTAAAATAAAACAAAACAGCGGCGGCGCGCTTACCGAAACAAGGTTTTCCTCCACAAAGGGTGTGAGCATGTGGTGTCTGATGGTGGACATGATATCGCTGAAGTCCAGGGCTGAAATGACGCCGCTCTTGACCTTATCCTTTAGTGCGAAGGCCTGCCGAGCGTGTTCAAGCTGCAGCTCCTGTCACAATGCAACACGGGTTAGTTTGTGTTATAAACGCTGCATGGAATCGATAAACAATTTTATTTTTACATACACCGATAACCAATATGGCGAATGATAGCAAAAAACAGTAACAATCTTAAAGGTTGTGTTTCGGGCAAAACGCATCAATGCTAGTAGTTACAGGTATGGTGCACAAAACTGTCAATGGTCGGCCAAACATCGTGCATTAACACACTGCGATCGTTTATTACAGTGACTGCCAAGGAACCTGTTCAGTTCGCTTTTGACAGCGCTTCATGCCAGGTTTTGCGTGTTCACAGATTTTTTTTTACAGGGTTCCCACACCTTAGTTAACTTCAAATTCAAGGACCTTTCAAGAACTTTCCAGGTCCAATACTCTCCAATTCAAGGAGTTAATGTGGGGACACATTTCAAGTGAGAGCAAGGTTACATTGTGTTACCTTTTAAGATACATTGTTACAGTTCCCTTTCGAGGGAACTCGCGCTGTGTCACTGTGGTGACACTTTGGGGACGTCTCCAGGGGTAAGTGCGTCTGAATGCGTATATCAAATTCAACCAATGGTGAAGCTTAACGACAAAGACAGGGTGACGCGGGAGCCAGGAAGTATATTGCTATCTGAAATATTGCCAAAGACGGCGTTACAGAGACGCAGGAAGTATGGCAAGGGAGACGCAGCGTCTCGTTCCCTTCTCAGGGAACAACAGTTACATACTTAACCCGAGACGTTTTCATGTGTCAAACAAAACTATGCAAAAATGCGTTTTGGTATGAATCAACATTCGCATACAGAAGATATAAGCATTTAAAGCGAACAGTTTAGCACGTGTGCTTAAAAAGTCTACACTACACAGGGAATAATATGGATTTTGTTCCAGAAAACTTCTTGCATAAAATAAATTCAAGCACTTTCAATGACCTGTATGTTAATTGTCAAAAACTTCCCACCCAGATTCACAAACTTTCAAGGATTTCAAGGACCCGTGGGAGCCCTGTTTTTAAATACCTGTGTACGTGTGGACTAGGCCTTAGTTTTATCATGGCCACTGCATATTAACTTGTGGGAACGTGAAAATATGTAGTGGCCACATTATTTTGTTGCAGTAACAACAAATTTAATATCATGGCCATGCGATGTGATGTTGTGCCCTCGATGTCCTATGTTGAGTGAGTAACATCCTCTTCTCGTGGCGACAACATTTACCAATATGGTAAATGATCCCTTCACGGCCCCCGTAGTTTGTGAGGTTTTTAGATTAAAATACATATTTCCTTAAGGGTGTAAATGTGTGTTACCTGCAGAAACTGGGTGAATTCCAGGTAGCTGAGGCGTTTTTTTCTGTCATTTCCAAAATGCAAATGGATGAACTCGCAGTCCCAGTTGAAGGGGATGTGATGGTGCACAGTCGTCTGACTGAAGATGTCTCGCACATTCTCTGTAAACACACACAGACTTACTCTTCAGCTGAATCAAATTATCACAGTCAAATTATTAGGGATGCACCGATAGGATTTTTTTGGGCCGATACCGATACCGATTTAAGCAGACAACTTCTGGCCGATACCGATGCCGATACCGATATTAAACACTATACAACACTATACAGTTGGTCTATTAGCTAGTTTATTTCTGCATCAAATTATTTTTACTGAACATGGATTGTATCTAATTAACATTCAACTGACCAACATAATAAGAGGCACAAATTAAGCTAAAACAAATATAATACGACAACAGGACAACCTTCAAAGGTGGTTTTTGCTATTCAGCATTTCTTTTATTAACAACATTAACTCATTTTTTTTTTTACATATAATGGATTTCTTTAATAAACATAAATAATGCCAGTGCTATTGCTTTAAACAGAGTATAAATATTGCTACTTCAAAAAAGTTGGACTTCTTGCCCCACTAAAGTGCAGTCTGTTTCTTTTATTGTCCAAGACATTTGAGCCAGCTTAACAAAGGTTTTCTGTCTGTGCTTAAGTATAGTGCACACTAGGGCTAGACCAGAATGTTCGAATATTCGTTCCGTTGGTTGACATTAGATTTTCAGTTTTGAGATTCGAATATATATATATTTTACAGCGTTAATGCAGAGCTTTTGCCAAGCAGGAAGTGCGCTTCACGCTCCAGCTCTATAGGTGGCGCAGAGAGACCAACATCCATAGCCAACAGCCATCAAACGCCACCAGTAGAAGAGATCAGAAAGAGATCGCCTCAAAGCGGGCTTCCTGCTTTGGCATTCACACTAATAGTGTTGTAAATAACGTTCAGTTTTTTGCAAAAACTGATTGATTTGCTTCACAAGACATCAATATGTCACACGGAGTTATGGGGGATTACTTTTGTATTAGATATACATGTTTAAAGTGGCGGATCGGTTGGCTTGCATGACGGAGCACTGGGGTTTCTGCAAAATATCTTCTTTTTTGTTCTACTGATGAAAAACATATTGGATGGTGTAAGTGTTAGTAAATAAACTTGATTTTAAAAGTATGCTACCGTTTTATTACAGTTTGTTGAACTTCATTCATTCGTTCATTTATTTACGTTGTTTTATTTAAATGGGCTAAGTTACCCTTTACGTTATCAGTAATTACTATGCTTCTAATTTCTTATACGGGAGTGTTTGTTTGTTAGAAAAATGTTAGGCTAACGTTACCTTATTAAAAGTTTTGCTCGTGTTTTGTTTCACTAATGCTGATCTCGCAGCACGCGTGACAGGCACGCCGCTACATACGCACACAGATTCCTGCCTTTATTAAAGAGAAAAATATGTTCAGCCCCTCCTTCCGAAGCTTTGAATATTTGATTTGATTTCTACTAGAGCTTTGAAGCTCAAAAAATGGTATTCGGAACAGCCCTAGTGCACACCCAAACATTAAATCATTTTAATTGAACATGCAATTCATTGACTTTATGCGGTTAATTAATAAACAATCGGTATCGGCCTTTCTCGTGCTATTGCCGATATGCCGATGGTTTCAAATTCATCAAAAATCGGCCGATAAATATCGGCGGCCGATGCATCGGTGCATCACTACAAATTATGTGCATGATTATGTACCAAATTGATGAATGTACGAGTAAAGAGAATACCCGTGCTGTGTACAGCAGTGAGAAACACACACACACACAGATGTTTTTCTTACCAAAGGACACATCTCCAGTGCCAGTCTTGTCAAAGAGCTGAAAAGCCACAATGAAGAGGGCATCTGGCACACACAGCACTGACTCAAAGGCCAGAAACTCTTGGAACGAGATTAACCTGAACAGTTAATACAAGAGTACAAAGTTAAATATACATCTAGCTCTCTCGAACACATAAAAAGAGGAAAAACATTAAAATCTATCACGTTAACACTTTACTGTAGTATTTTCTCAAACCAGAATTTAAATAGTTTAGCAAGCTTGATATATGCAGCATTGGCCGAGTTATACGATGTCTTTCTGTTCTACGCCTGTAACCTACAATTAGTTAAAAACCCGGATGTCTCACCCATCTTTCGTAGTGTCCGCGACTCCAGCGAGCAGCTGAACGGTTTTAGGGTTGTGGTGGAGCTGCGTGTGGAGACCCAAATACCGCTGCACAAAATCAATAGGGGTCATGTAACGTTCTCCATCCTTTTCCAACACACTGGCATACTGAAAGAAACAAAAGCACAATTACAGCACGTGTGTATGTGTTTGAACAGTCCTTTCTTAGATATCAACCATGTGATGATGTAATTCGCCTCACTGACAAATCTACGTTTGTCTCAAATAATGTTACGAGTCCTTTGGCCCACTGATTTGTTTGATAATGCTCATTCATGCATGCATGTCAGGATTGGGCAAAGGTCAGAATTTAAGACAACTCAATATGTGAATGTGAATTTGAATTAGCCACAATCGACATAAAGTTGAATTTCTATCTGAACTGGAATGACAGCGAGCAGAAATGACAGAATTAATATATTAATATAAACCGATGTTTAACAGGATATTGCATTATAGAAAATGAAGTATAAATTTCTCCATCAAATTAATGTATATAATAAAATAAAAAACATGGGTGATAATCACAATATTTTTTTGTCTGTTTCTTTATCTCCTCAATTCAAATTCAGGAAAAGTAGGGTGGTCCTTAAATGAGTCAATTTTTTTATGTTCAACTCTCACCCCCTAAATGTGTTAGGATATCAATAAAAACACACTGCGCATAAATTATGAATTGTTCCTACAATATCTTTTTGCAAAAACTGTACAATTTCAAAATGCACAACACACATAAAACTTGCTTCTTGGAGGGTAACTTTGTTTATTTCAGTCTCCTCTGATCTTAGTAATCATAGCGGACTTGCTTCGTGTTGCCTCAGTCATTGTCTCAGTGTATATTGTCTATTGTGCTTCATTCACATTTAATTTTTCTTGCTTTGAAAGACCTATCACAACTAGGGAGTCTTAAATACATGGAGCATGGTCAAATAAGTCCATTGCTGCCGTAAGTATATATTATTAAACAATTATATATGCTAGCACAAAGTATCACATAATACGCGAATGTGTTAAGTAAGGAATAATTGACGACGGGCCATTTAATTATTAGAAAAAATAATGCACACTCGAGATGTGATGCAGCCATGACACGAAGCGGACTATGCGAAGTGATATGGAACTGTAATGCGGTTAAAAGAGCTGCCTGGAACTACGTTCACCGTGCATTTCCCAGAAATAATTGCACACTTCAGAACGTTCATCAGCCAATCAGATTCAAGCATTCAACGGACCCGTAGTATAATGTTAATTAATATTGAAAAAAATTTGCCCAATGAAAATAATTCTGCATCAATGCGAAAAACAAAACAAAACAAAGAATCGTGTTATTTTTAAATGCAATAAATATATTTAACTCTTTCCCCGCCAGCGTTTTTTAAAAAAAGTTGCCAGCCAGCGCCAGCATTTTTCATGATTTTCACAAAAGTTTAATGCCTTCCAGAAAATGTTCTTCTTTAAATATATAAACAAACAATATATCAGATGAAAGAACAGACCCTCTGCTTTCAAACATAAACCGTTCCATCCTACCTTCATTAGTTCTCTTGTAATCACCTCTCAAACATGGGTAGGTTTCTTCAAAAACACCAAATTTTGAGCAAAAAGTTAATTCCATTTTTGCGAAGGACTTTTGATAGAGATCAGATGCAGAGCGATCTTTAAGACATACACGGAGTTCTTTCTCTTTCACGTGAGGTGCTACTTCCAGGTAGAGGTCTGCGCGGGACACAATTTTCAGTCCCGCTCCCGCCCGCACCCGCAATGTTCAGTCCCACTCCCGCCCGCTCCCGCAAAGATTTTTAATTTTTAGTCCCGCTCCCGCCCGCATCTGTGATATTTTGTCCCGCTCCCGCCTGCAAATGCCCGCAGGCAGGATGGATGGGTGTTTACTTTCGGTCGCAGGAAAGGTCTTAAAAAAATGTGCGTGCACATATAATTCCTTACCAATACATGGTAACAGGCTTAGATCGGACAAGGAGAATTCCTGATGGGCCGGTCTGTTTTTTGGCAACGAGGCCGGTTGTTGTCATGCCACCAGGTTGAAGGTTGCTGTCATAGGCTGCCTGCAGTCACAGCAGCCCCACCACTTTATGCCCAAAGTGATTGTGTCCTGAGTCCCGACCACTTATTGGAAGAATTTTTGCATTCGAGTCCATTAACTTAACATCTAAAGTGAATGGAAAACGAAGGACGCACTGAATTTCTTCTTCTTTTCAAAGCGTTCGCCTGTAAATACGAGTTTTGTTTCAGACGCGTCTATATTTGTGTGCGCTTGCCGCTCATCAAGATTTAAAATAAACTTGGCAACTTGATGCGAACGGTCTCTAAAAGAAAAGGATATACAAATCGTATTTTTTTAAGTCATAGATGTAACAATGAATCGTCTGTGAATCGTCATAAATAGTCTATTGCAAGAGTATCAAAAATCTATTTGATGCAAAACTCATCAGTTTATTGGAAAATAAAGTAAGTTTTTGGACACAAAGTATGCGTATCTTACGACGTTATTTACTTATATACATGAATAACATGATATAATTACTAATAAAAAATTAGTATGTATTATAGGGGTTTAGTAAACCCACCATTTAAAAAAATAGAAACAAACACATTTATTTCCTTTCAGTAGTTTTTGAATACGTTTAATTGAATAAAATTCTGAATTTATATATAAATTTCATAGTGTGGCCAATTAAAATACACTTGGCGAATAGAGCAATAAAATACAGCGTCTTTTAAAAATAAGCTGCTGCAGAGCAAGTGTAATTGCAGCATTTACACGCTCCTTTGCTCTGATCTCTTTTTCCAAATTGTTCTTTAAAGTCAGAATGTAAAAATAACATGGACACTTAACTTACGTTCTTACAAAGATGTGTTGAATTTAGGGATATGCAGGTGAGGATTTTTTTCACCTTCTGAATGTATTAAACACACCGCATATTTTAAACGAAAATATATTTGGCAAAGACGTTTAAAATCCTATACCCAGTAGGCTACATTTAATATTTATCGTTAGACTATTAATTATTTCCATTTCTTAATAAAATAAATTTGTTAAATGTTTGTTTATTATTCATTATATATATCAGGGGCGGAGTAGGACCAAAAAATCTACCGGGAAATTTCGTATACCACCGGCCCTCCGTGGTAAAAAAAAAGGTCTTGTATTTGTAGTAAAACGGTAATACAAATCGCAATCAATCTGCAAAAAAACCAAACATTTTCATAATAATAATAAAATCATCAAATCATTGATAATTTCCCTAAATGAGTAACTTTACAAAATGATACCTGTTTAAAAGACGGAGATGCGCACCTGTCAATCAGCTATTACATAACAGAGCGAGACCAGAGATGAACGTGCTCATAAACTGGAGTAATATGGAATACTTTCTTTACATCTTTGAAAAACTGTAAGAATTTTTCCTTTAACTATCATTTTTGTCATATAAAGTTTTGAGAGATAATAATTTTTTTCCACTGTGATTGCTCATTTATTTTAACGTGTTTACCTCGCGCATTTACCTCAGAGTTTATTTCAGTTATGTTGCTGTTTTTCCGGTAATAATAATACAATTTACATGCCAATCCTACTTCCTTGTCTTTTATTCATTTCATTATGCTGTTATATTAAGTTATGTGGATATTTATTGCCATATACGACGTTAATTGCCGTTATATACTCTCGACTAATATTCAAATCATATGCGGAATAATGTGTGCATCTTTGAATAACTGTAAGAATACAGTTAATCCTTAAAAATAATTTTTGTCAAAGTTTTGAGAAATAAAAATGTTGTGAGAATATATATTGCCATATTGCAGTTGAATACTCTCGTTTATAATATGAATTATATTCACATCAAGCCGCCAGACGGGGTTGCTATAACTCGCAATGTATAACTATTATCACAGCGACCCTTGCAGCCTCAAAATCAACACCAATAAAATAGTAGGCTTACAATGACAAACTCACTTATATTAAACAGTTTGTTTTAATAATAAAACGAATTCAACGGATGCTATCTGCGTTATAACGAATAAATGAAAGACATAATTTTCCATCACAACGAATGCTTAGTATTTTTTTTTTTTGTTAAAACAGAACAACAATAAATTAGTAAAATGACTCGCTTATTAAACGGAACGTTTAACAAAAACTAATAGACAGAAAACATTTACCCATCTTTTAACATAAATAAATCTAAAGTTTTGTAATATTAACTAATATTTAATTTGCGGGAGTGCAGCGTATCATCCCTCCCGCCCGCACCCGCAAGTGCATCTCTATCATCCCGCCCGCTCCCGCAATGACCATTCAAAATTTGTCCTGCGCCGCACTGTTTTGCATCGGGACCCGCGGGACTCCCGCGGGAGTGCAGGCCTCTACAGGTTATATAAGTTGCGGAAGTGCGCCAGCTGGTGGATAATAGCAGTATTGCGGAAAGATGGAAAATCTCGTCATTGGCGGGGAAGCGTTTTCTCTTAATTGACGAGATATCTCGTCAATGGTGGCGAAAGAGTTAATATAATTTCCAACGATATGGATGTGACATTTGCAGTCAAAACTTGAAATATAATTTCTCAGGGAATGCATTTATTGCCAATATATTGAATCTGGTTATATTTTTCTAAAAGTCCAGACATAAGAACAATATCAGCATATTAACAAGTTTTCAATTGTAGAAGAGGCAAACATGAATGCGTTATGGAGGTGACAAAAAAGGACACAAGTTTTGGGAGACAACATACTTTGTAGGAATTTAATAAGCAATAATATCCAACAAATGGAGAAGGGACGGCTCTTCAAAAAACATTTTATATTTAGTTTATTTGAATTTTCGTCTGTGCATTTATAAAGAAGAAACAACAGTATGGGTGTGAAATTTCTCCTTTATGAATGTGACAATTCTGAGACTTGCAATTAACTATGGAAAATAATTTACAAATCTTTAGCAAAGTATTTAAACAACTAAATATTGACATCTTAGATATCAGTATGATTTAAAACTTTGGGTAAAAACTTTACTTTTCATAATAAGGTTGACATTACCATGAAATTGCCAAAAGATAACTGTTTCTATTGTGAATAAACTAAGTACTCCTATTAGTTAATTATCATATTTAAAAATATTGCTTTCGTCAAAAATTAGGGCTGTGCAAAAAATCGCCTGCGATTCTCATGGGTGTTTCATCTGTAAAGCCGGTTCTTTGATTAGAAGGCGATTTTTTGCACAGCCCTTTCAAAAATAAAAATGCTATTTTTTAGAATCAGAGCGAGTGAAGTTCTTGCATGTCTGTCTCTCTCTCTCTCGCTCTCTCCATTCCAATGAGTGCTTTCTCGTATGCATTATTTATATAATTCAACCACTGTGTTAAGCTGTTGAAAGTTGATAAAGCAGTAACCTGTTATGTCACGTCTAGGACATCTGACGGGTACCACACACCTCCGTTATTGTTTTCTATCTGTTAATTATATAGTAGAAAGTAACCTATACGTTTTTATCTGTGTTAATGCGCTATACTTCCTGTTCTTTTGTACAACCACTAAATGGCAACAACACAATACATCAAGTGAACCTTGAATGTAATGCTTATTTGTGCATGACAAGTGTATGCTTATTGCTAAGTTTACAAACAAACAAAAAACACTTAATAGGCCTGGCGGATGATAGTATTGTTTGACAATGAATTATCCTCACATATCAGGTCCTCCATATTACTTTTGGACAAATATCTGACAGAGACTAAATCAGCCTGACACCTACTAAAGCCATTTCCACAAGGTATAATTTAAACATCACAAAAATAAAAGTTAATGTCAAAGGCTACTTTAAGATCAGGCAGACGCCTCTACCAAACGGTTGTGAGACAACAAACAAGCGGTAAGCACAAAACTTTGCCTTTCACCAAACGCAACGAAATGAATATTCATGTGCCAAACTGGTTTTACACTGTGACCTCATTGACCCGACATAAACCCATATTTACATTTGACATACACAACTACACTTTGGCAATTCAAAAAAGAAAAAGTTAAGTATCCTTACGTAACATCTCCTGTGTGATGGCTGTCTCTTTCATCTCAGCTAGTATTACTATTGAAAGCAAGTCTGGACACAGCCAAGCCGGGCAACTTCTCGAAGCAAAGAATTTAAGTTTCACCAAACCTGTATTCTGTACTTTTTCCCATTATAGAAGTGTCACTGAAATCCGAGAACATAAAGGCTGTAAATACCTGATCTAATCTGAGACGCCCCGTGACCTTATGTTACACTCTTCACTTGTGCATCTATTGCTTTGACATTTATGTTTTCTTGCGTCCAGACAGCGATCGTACATGCTTTAGTCCTATTAATAGACTTACATCGCACACAAGTCACCGTCACCAGACACCAAAGCAGCCCAGGAGGGCAGAAGAAACAACTACTCTCAGCTGACCGGCACATGCCGTCTTAACTGCGGAAGTTATCCACTACATAAATATAAAAGATTCGGAGGGCAAAGATTATTTCCTTACTGCTCTTTTAAAATGACACATAAACACCAAGACTGTTTAACCAAAAACAGCAGTGATTAAACACTTTCGGTTTACATTTTTAACATACCATAGATTCATTGAAAAGATGTGCAGGATGTTTTAAAGACCCATTGAAGTGACTTAAAGTGTTGATGGTATTTTCACATTCATAAAGTGTTGGGCGGCTAGCCATGTTTCAAAATAGCCAATAGCGTTTAGTTTACATTACAGCCTTGAATATGACGAGTGCAGAATGACATCATAAAAATCGTTGATCCGTTTCGGCGCAACTGAGAGACTGTGTACATTTTCTAAATGCATACTAAGTTTAGTATGTACTGGATTTCTTTAAGGCTCGCATATTCACACTAACTCCCAAAACTTTCAATTGTGATTTACTTTGGACTATTAACTGTATCTGATTGCTTTCTAGTCACCCTAAACTTAAGAATGCAGTGAAGATTGAATGACAGCTCAACGTTTTCATTGCTTCTTAGGTTACACACAAGCAAGTCCAACAAGAAATCATTGCAGCCTGATCACAATCAAGTAACACAACAATGCCACTTGTTTATAAATTTGTGTTGCCGTGTCTTACCTTCTGAAAGATGACCTTCAGTTCATTGGGGTCGGCCCTTTTGGTTGACTGCACCTGGAAAACCAGAACACACAGGTGATTTATGAATTGAAACAGATGCTTCCTTAAGTGGGGTCACCTCTACACAAAACAAGTTTTAATTATACATGCTTCAACCTCACAGACATACCTGTGCTCCGCCTTATATATGTAAATTAAAGCAAGAATGATACCGTAAGTCCACAACCATTCAGATCATCAATGGTACATGCAGATTAAGGACACCGTGTCTTTTCTACACACAACTGATTATAAAACGAGCAAAACTAACCAATGTTTAACCAAAAACTAAAACACATGAAACCACAGTAACATCTTGAGGTCAGTTCCTGCAGATCAAAACGAGCCAATTACATGCCCCTCACACACCTGACTGCATTTTCTACACAAAGTCACATCTTTAACAACAGAAAAGGCTGATAAAAAGATCGTAAAGTCTCATTGGTCCGCAATATCCATGTTTTTATGCATTTACGAGCCTCACTGATATCAGTGTCGGCGCGAGCGCGGCACGAGCGTACAGATAAGCCCGGTGATGCTGAGCGCCGGTCCGTTAAAACACTTAACGCTCAAGCTGTACATCTGATTTATATAACAACCCTTGTTCAACCCACTAACTATGCACTGTGGTTACAAATCAATAGTTAAAAGACAAAAACAAGCACAGATTTTAAGTTAAAAGCCGTGCTGCTGGAGTCACCTTGGCCGCCATGCTGCTCTCTGACGTCACGTGTGTGGGGATAGAGGGCGCGCAGGCGCGTGGCCGAGGAGAGCGCGTGAAGAGTCGGACTGTCGGGGACGGGAGGTGCGCGCGCACCCATCTGATGTAACAGTTTGTTAAAATAAATGAGTCCCTCACAAACCAAAAATAATAATACTTGATGACAGAAAAATAACATAAATGCAAGTTAATATTAAATACAATATATTATGTTGAAATATTTGCATAATATGCATGAAGTTATATTTGCATGAAGTTCGAAGTCGTGTGAAGTAAAAGTTGCCACCTACCTCAGTCTTCGAATTAACTGCAATGTAAAACGTAACTTTTCCTTTTACCCGATAGTATTGCAGCGTTTAATACAAGCAGCACACTGCATGTACACGAAAGATTTAACTACATACTTACTACTTAGTTCAGCCAACTTGAATTTAGTATTGAATGGTTCACACAATTTTGTTGATGTTCTTCTTCTATGCACAGAAGTTACCAAACCGTGTATATTGCGCACAAACATTTGGTATTGGAAATTGAAGTATTTTTGTGGTATATTTTTTTCAAACTTTATTTTTAGGAAGACATTTATTCGGGGCTCTTCTGCCCTTACGAAAATTAACCATGGTTTTATTGTGGTAAAAGTGTAGTAACCATGGTTTTTTGGTCAATTGATTACTATGAGCAAAACCATGGTATTATTACACTAACCATGGTTTAACTATTGTTTTTGAAAACCATGGTTGTCAAAACCATGATTATTTTGTGGTAACCATGGTTTAACTACAGTAACCATGGTTTTTTGGTCATAACTGTAGTAAAACAATGGTTAATTTTCGTAAGGGTGCATCTACACGGTCAGCAGTGTTTGAGGTTTTAAGTCGAATCTGCAACAAAAAGTTTTGGAACACTTAAGATTTGCATACTAACCCACGAGGTTTGTTTTTCGCATTTCCATTGGAATACTACAGAACGGTCATTGTGAGACACATAAGCACTTGTAGTATTAATTAGGCTTACTGTACTTTGGTTCTCAACAGAAGTGTGTTAAAAGTGCCTCTGACAGCAGTATGGATGTTTATCATTATGTACTTCATTATTCAGCAATAGCTTTTGAGCCGAGTCTGCTTTTGCTACGGCCTGTGCCCTCTAGGGGCCCTAAGCAGAATTTGTTTGGGGCTCCCCCTCACTAATTTTTTTATTAAAAAATAAAGAAATTACAAACATTTATAAAAATAACACAGTTGCACATTAAGTAAGGGCTAAGTAGCATCGAGTACAGAATTCAAATCAAATGAATCATAACACTGTCTTTATTGTATGAATTAAATATAATTATTATTTTGTTAGGGCTACAGAAGTGATTTTCTCTTTGTCTTGGATTGTTTGATTAACATTAAAGACACAGACTTAAATAGGTTAAATGAGGTCACTGTCTCTTTAAGAGAAGCACAAGACATAAACCTAAGAAATAAACATATGTTTATTGGGAAAAAAATACTGTGGAGATCATTTTGTTTGTATGTGCCCTGTCAAGAATAGAAAGATTTTATGTTCGCTTGCTTTCTGAAATGTCTCTTTCCATGTGTGCACTACTGAGTGCACTTAAACATGCGTGCGCGCACACAGATGGAGGATGAATTACAAATGGTGCAGCATAAAAATGTTATGCTGTTTTTCCGTGCTTTATTCCTCAAATATATGTTAATGGACTACAGTATGACACACAGTAACTCTCTTTAAAGTTTTAACATCAAGTGTTCTGATCTCTGAAGGGCATAGTGCGGATCACCTCTGACTGGAGCTGGACCTGATACATTCAACCGCATTTGCGTCCAGAAACCTGTTCACTTTAGCGTTTTTTTTATGGGTTAAATGGTTTAAAATCACTTGAAATGTTAACGCTTGCAAGCCTTTGAAACACTTGAAATTATAAACTTTCCCTATTTAAATTTGCGTATTAGTTCGGGAATCGCATGCGAGCCGAATCGTGGGTCGATCAAGGATCAACTGCGATCTGTCACACCACTAGCTGCTGCTGCACAACTTAAACATGCTGTAAATAATTATGCAAACATACCTTTATCTTGCTCTTTTTTCTCTTTTTCTGTTCTTTTCTTTCTTTCTCCTTTCGACACCAGAGGGATGCATACTTTTTGTGACATGGCTTATCATTTATTACAGTGACGCGCACTTGCACGCCGGCGCAAATTGTCAATGTACGCGAGGTGTCTATATTGCGCATGACTCAAACGCTATCACTGCAGACACACATCAGATTTTTTTGTCCTGAATTATTCAATTATTCATTCGCATTCATTCATTCATATATTCATATATTACTTGTTTAAGTTATTTAATTGTTTAAAAAATGATTGGGGGGCCCCCTGGTAGCCACGGGGCCCCAAGCAGCCACATTTAAGATGTGGCATGAATAGGTGTCTGGAGAAGTGGGTATACTCTTAATTTATGCCCCCAGTAGAAGTGGGTATACCTTTATACAAATAAAGAGGTGGGTATACTCCGTACACCTGCGTATACCCTGCACTACACCACTGGTTAAAAGGACTGATAATTTACTGTAAATGAATAGCAATAAAGCTCTGGATGATCTTTGAAATTGCCATCTTTACTTTTTGAGTGCTCAATAAATAACAATAATACTGGATCCAGCTTTTACATCAACTGACACCTCAATGCAATACCAAAATCTGGATCGTAATTTTTTTATGCTGCATAATTGTTGGCATCTGCCTAGTTTGCTTACCAAGTGGCAGATGTACGAAAATACTTTGTTTTAAAGTTTGATAATACTGTAGGCTTTGAATGTGAGCAAGATGAAGCATTTTGGACCCTTCAATTACAAACCATGACTTTAAACTGTCCAAAAATCAGCGTCTGTATATCTTTTTTTATATTTCTTAAGTGATTGAGAAAGAGCACAGATGAAAATTGGATGCAGCATTTTCAAATCATCTAATCACATTTATTTATAAAGACCATTTCACAATTTTGCATTAGTGGGCAGCTTTACAGAAAATACATGGGCTATGTTTTAAAACAAAGCTGGATAAATATTATAAAGAACACATGTTATGTAATAATAAACATATGCTGTGAAGTTGTTAACCCAACAAAATGTATTAACACATCACTTTTGTCAAATATTTACCCAGCATTGGGTTAAAAATTACCCTGCAGTATTAAGAGTTTAAAACAAACAGTAGAGAAAAAGTAGAGAAATTGGAAAAAAATAGAATCATCTATCTATCCTTGTATCCAGATAGATATATAGATTTATAGATTGGTAGATAGATAGGTAGATTGTTAGATAGATAGGTAGATAGATACGTAGATATGTAGCTATCTTTTTTTTGGCCCGCCACCACCCCCCCTCTTCGGAGGACAACTTTATTTTTTATTAAAGCAAATTATCTACACAATGGGTTACAATACAGACAATAGATGTATATATAGTGCATTATACAATGTTATTTGTGCATTATTATCTATCTACTTACCTACCTAGATAGATACGTAGATATTTAGCTATCTTTTTTTGGCCCGCCACCACCCCCCCCTCTTCGGAGGACAACTTTATTTTTTATTAAAGCAAATTATCTACACAATGTGTTACAATACAAACAATACATCTATATACAAACTTTAAACAGTGTTATGTGTGCATTATTATCTATCTGCCTAGCTAGCTACATATCTACGTATCTATCTTTTTTTGGCCCGCCACCACCCCCCCCTCTTTGGAGGACAACTTTATTTTTATTAAAGCAAATTATCTATAAAATATGTTACAATACAGATAATAGATGTATATACGGTGCATTATAAAGTGTTATTTGTGCATTATTATCTATCTACCTACCTACCAAGATAGATACGTAGATATGTAGCTATCTTTTTTTTGGCCCGCCACCACCCCCCCTCTTCGGAGGACAACTTTATTTTTTATTAAAGCACATTTTCTACACAATGTGTTACAATACAGACAATGCATCTATATACAGAGCTTTAAACAGTGTTATGTGTGCATTATTATCTATCTGCCTAGCTAGCTACATATCTACGTATCTATCTTTTTTTGGCCCGCCACCCCCCACTTTATTTTTGTTACAATACAGACAATAGATGTATATACAAAGCATTATACAGTGTTATGTGTGCATGATCTATCTATCTGTCTATCTATCTAAAACAATGAGATTAAGTTGTTTGCTTGGCCTCCATATTCTCCAGATCTTAATCCAATCCAGCATCTGTGGAATGTGCAAGACAAACAAGAAAATTATCAGCATACATTTTCCTTCTTTTGTATAGCATTGGAAACAAATTGTTAAACTTAAATCATTGGTGTATGTTTGTAATTTACAGATTCTGTAGAATGTATAGAAATTATGTCTAGTGTTTTTTTTTGGCAACCTGCATATGGGTCTAACATTACCCGACCACCCCTAAAAACGCTAGGCTATGCCCCTGTCTTTAGGGGTTTCTGAATAGTTATTGGACATTTAAAAACAATGTAAAGTTATTTAAATTTAATTAAATATATAATTAATTATAATCATATTATAATTAATATAGGCGAGGGGCACAACATAACGCTTTTTGACTTCGCCTCTATCATTTAAAAATATTTAGGTTATATAAATCATATTTTTTTACACAATCAACATCTCTGCTACAAATGAACACTTAAAGTTTGTTTGTGGGACCTACCGTTATCGTACAATTACACCGAAAGTGACAGGAGTGCAAACGTGACTTACCCCATATGTAGAGTTAATTGTAACAAACTGAGGGTTTGTTGTAACACCTGCTAGAAAATTTGGTTAAAAGACAAATAATTCAATACATTTCTTTCTATACCCTACTGAAAAATCCAGACCAGCACAAGCTGTTGAGCTGATTCTAGCTGGTCTCCCAGCTTGGTTTTAGCTGGTTTTGCTGTGTAGGAAGCTGGTTTTGCTGGTGTAGCAAGCTGGTCTAGCTGTGTTTTGGACACTTTTTAAGCTGGTCCAGCTGGACTTAGCTGGTCAGGCTGGGAGGACCAGCATAAACCAGCCAGTGCCACCTTAAACCAGCCAAAACCAGCCACCAGCCCATGCTGGTCTTAGCTGGATTTTTCAGTAGGGATACTAAAGGTGAAAGGGTGAAAGGGCTGCACAATTATGACAAAAAAAATCATTATTGTCATCAATCATTTTTGTGTCAATTTACACAACGCTCATACGTCAACATTTCGGTACCAAAATCTGAGAGACTTCTAAACTTTACACCAAAAATGATAAACAATACACATAAAAAAATCGCGTGTGTTATTGTATTTGGCCTCGAGATATTAAATTAAAATTAGGTCATACAATACGGCAGTTTAAATAACAAAACGGTAGAGAAGCGGAGATGATACGGGAGACTCCGGGGAAAAACACGAGATTTGTCGACAGGTATGAGCTTAATAAACAGTAATAAAAAGCATGTTAATTAATTATCATATTACCAAATGCAGTTAGCGTCTACTACAAGTGTCTGTGCTTCGTAATTTTTCCTACCTGTCCTGCATTGTTTCTCACCTGAGTGTTTTTTAACCTTTACAGCTCCTACCCCTAACACTTATGACCAGATCCAGTGCAGAATTCGCTTTATATAGCCGCGTCACCCCATTGTTGCGTCATGCGTTCTATGATGTCATGGCAACCGGTGGCAACATCTGGGCCACGTGGGTGCCGAGCCATCCAACCAACCACGATGGAGGAGGCGGGACAAATTGTGAGTGAGGGCAATTTCACTGATTATAGGATTAATATTATTAATAAAAAATACAAATGGCCTTATGGTTCTCATTCTTTACTTTTAACTCTGTTACAGTTACAATAATGAAATCCATTATCATGTTTTATTTTCATCTAACATTCATTTTCTGTGTTTAAAAAGATTTTTCTTTATAGCTTTTTCTTTATCTGTGACAAGTGACACGTCTTTTTAAACGGAATGTATATATATATCTAGTCTGTTTTTGATTTTATGTTTGCTAATAGACCCTGAGTCTTAAAATAAAGATGATTTTATAGTAACTAAAATTAACGTTATAGTAACTTTCTGTACTAAGTCATTCCAGAAACAGAACCCTAAAATTAGCATAATAAACAAAAAAAGTATTTAGTAATCTTTATTTATTTTCTTTGCCTATTTTTATGAACAGTGAAAAGTTTAGGCTTGGGGTATATGAAAACAAGTGCTTTGAAAAAGGGATTTTAATTATTTTGCATAACAAGAATTTTTACTAACATGTAAATTCCTGATTAACTGATGTATACTGTCCTCTGGCAATGTGTACCATCAATGGGCAAAACTATACTATACTTTACTATACTATACTATTTAAATGCTTTCTCAGCTACATATTTATAATACGGAAAAAACAAGTCATATATCTAGTTACATTTAAGCGGTTCAAAATAAAAGATAAAAAATATTAAGCGCTGGTTTAAAACAAACAACTATACATATTTTAATGTTAATACATTGTTTGAACAATTTTTTGTTTAAATATGTTGCTATGGTTGGGAGTACTCTTAAAATAGGTATTTAAAGTTTTGTTACCATGTCTATATATGTGACCCTGGATTACAAAACTTAAATAGTCTTAAGTAGCAGGTACACTGGAAAAAATTATTTTCAAGAAAAAAAAATTCTTAGTATTTTTGTCTTGTTTTCAGTAAAAATTCTTAAGATGCTTTTTCTTGATGAGCAAAACGACCCAAGAAAATAAGTCTAGTTTTTAGACCAAAAATATCAAATTTAAGTTATTTTGTGCATAAAACAGGCAAAAAAATGCACATTTTCTCTAAAATTTAGTGTTTAAGAAAAATGTTCAATATTTTTTGCTTACCCCATTGGCAGATTTTTTTGCTTGTCAAGATTAAATTAATTAAAAATTAATTAAATTATTGATTTTTCTTTTATGCCAAAAATCATTAGGACATTAAGTAAAGATCATGATCCATAAGGATATTTTGTAAATTTTCTACTGAAAATGTATTTAAAAATGTATTTATCATTAGTAATATGTGTTGCTAAGGACTTCATTTTGGACAACTTGAAAGGTGATTTTCTCAATATTTTGAGATGATGTATGAATCTCATTTTCTAAAAATGCATGTATAGGTACAGTATATTATATTAGTTAACTATTATCCAAAAATACCAAGGGTTGGTGTTTTTTAAAAGAAAAGCATTTCTAGTAATCTGAGATGCAAATCAGTAAATGATGCATGTTCTGTTAATGCAAATTACAGCTCTTTTTGCTGTAATTATGTATTTCGTACTGTTCCCATTTAAAAAAAACAGTAAAATAAACAAATCACAAAGTATCTGATACTGAACAATTAAATGTCTGTTACTTTAAAAACATCTTTATTGTTCATGTTCTGACAATTGAAAAGGCCATCATAGCAGATAGCATCGCAGTACCTAGCCCCATGTTTTTTTAATCACAACATAAATGAAGTTTGAGCATCAAATGAAGAAAAAGAAAATCTTTATGACACCTTCAAAAATTATTTTTCCGCCTCCCTTTATCTACAGCCAAACTGTTATATACAGAGAATATACAAAAAAGTTGAGTCCAACACATTTTTATCTTTAAGGTCACTGCATTCAAGCAGTCAATGTCCATTCAGTCCTGTGCTTTAGTGTCCTCTACTGGACACGGTGTTTGTAAAACCAGCAGAGACCTTTAGTGAAGTTCCAGCCAAGTGAGATGGAGAGAATGTACAAGAGTCCAAGCAACGCAAAGGGGTAGAGAAGCACCACCGTGTTCTTTAGGAAGGGGAGGGCTAAAGAAAGATGGAAAGAAATGCACAAGTTTTAGCTGCTGACCTTTTATATGGGCTGTGTTGGTCAATGTGGATATCCAGTGGTATGCATTCAAATAAATAAAGGTGCTTAATGATGCCAGAAGAACCAAGCAGAACCATGGCTGCTTTGAATAGCCAAGGACCGCCCAAGAGGCCATTTGACAGACATGTAAAGCAACCAGTCATGTTTCACTAGTAAAAATGACACAACGTTATGACCACCGATCATATCACTTACCGTTGTAGCCCAGGAATGTGATGTAAATGTAGTAGCCAATAGCGATGAGCCACAAGGTATTTCCCACAAAATAACCTAGGAACCAGTCTGCACTTATTACCACAAGATCTGTTGAGAGAGAGACACGAGACATTTTCACAAATTCAAATATAATTAAGATGAGTGCAGTGCTGTTCATAACCATATTAAGCAGTTTAACCAGTTTATAACTACATTATCATTAGTCAGAACTTGACTCACGGTTGATGAAGAACAACTGTAAAAAGTGCAGAATAACCAGAAGAGGGTAAAAAGCATTGAGATGAACATCGAAGGCATAGCCCCACTCAACATCATAATCTCGGTTGGGATGTTTCATCAGGTATCTATTTGTGATAAACCTGGAGGAGTGAAGTGATATTAACTAGTCTTATTTAGTTAAATGACACATATATATACAGTATAACTAGCATCTTACCACATCAGAGTAGAAATAAGCAATCCAACTGCAATGCAGTCTATGAAAACGACCCAGAGTAACAGCTTCAACGTCTCCACAAATCCCATATCCAGGACCAACCCGAAGCCTATTGTCGACACAAGCAGTTTAGCGAATGTCATTCTGCTCCTGTCTCATGTTTTCCTTACTCACCACATAGCCAGATGGCGAGCAGCACCAGGAAAGCCGGGTCATCCCGGGCCCACTGGTCTTTGGTCTGTTTACGGTAGTGAAAGTTACGGTAAACTTTCTGCGGTGATGTAAAAAGATATAACATCTGCCATACGGCGAATTCAAAATCCATCAATTTGAAATTCAGAAGTCGTCGCAGGTACTTGTAGCGCTTTGCGCCGGCAGTGTGTCGCGCTGCATCCCGCATGTTTAAGCTGCCATTGCCATGGATTTGCCCGGAACTTGTCGGCAACATACTGTGGGAACAAAGAAATTTTTATTTAATAATAATTTCCACTACTGAAACAATATGCAGTGAACCTTTACAGTAAATGTTAACATGCAAACTACATAACAAGTTAAATGCAACGAGGTTACATACAGTGGGGTTCAAAAGTCCAAGACCACTTTAGATATGATATGATGACAAAATTGTTCAATTTTAGGCTGGGTCATTAATGGCAAACCTAATTTCATGTCATAAATCTTCCATACATTTTCTTTACACTACTGTATATCCTATATCCTAGCTTACAAGCAGTCTGGGCTTAAATTGATCAAGAACAATGCTTTAAAAGGTGCTGGCAGCCCATAACTACTGCCTTGCCTTGCCTAAACATAAAGAGCAGATCCTAGATCAGTCTAATCACTCTTGCTTTACACAGATTGGCAATCATTGTTAAAAAACGGACAATCCTCATACTAAACCAGCTCTAATAAGACACAAAACTAATAAAAGTGTTAGTTCGTGTTAATGTAACTGTGTGTAGTCTTGCTTTATTAAGACTAACTAACATTACAACGGCTGGTCAGCATAAGTGTTGTTACAAGGGCCTAGGTGTTGGTTGATAATCTGAAATAAGTTAATAAAAGTGACTATTATGCTCTGTATGTATAAATTAAACACTCACCTGCTCTTCCAGCAGTATTAGTATATTCGCAAAGCCAATTTGTGTTTATTTAGTGCGTTAAAAAACAAAACAGCAGACGTGACATGTCAACTTCCTGCCTCATCTGCGCTGAACGCGTAGCTTCCGGCATGGTGACGTCACATCCTGCATTAAAGCCTTCAGGGAAATGTAGTTTTTACATCTGCGTAGCGCTTTGGTTGTCCTTTTACGAGAAAACAACATATTACGCATATTAATTATTGAGTTTTATAAAATGTTACTGTGTAAATTATTGTGTAGTTGTTTGATTTAAATGGTGATGTACATTTTTGCTATATTGCTGTTTGACGCGTGTTTTCTTCATGGACAGATCTCAGAGATTTTCCCATTAAAGGGATAGTTCACAAAAAAAAATAAACCCTGTTATCATTTACTCACCCTCAAGTTGTCACAAACCTTTATACATATCGTTGTCCTGCTTAACACAAAGAAATATATATATTTGTAATTAATTAGGCAGAAAGTAGGAGCACCCTTGACTTCCATAATAGAAACATACTATGAATGTAGGTTTGGTTAAAACATCGCTAAAATATCTTTTTGTTTAGCATTTTTTTCTGGTTAAAATATAAGCTTACGCACCAGCGTAACTAGCAATAATATTACATAGCAGCAGATGGTGCTGTTGTCTAAAACTTACACTGCCAATGTACAGTTAATGCAGAATAAAATGTTATGTGTTTTGTATGCAATTCTTAATAATTTATGCATAAAAGTGTTAACTAATCTGAATAAAGCCATGAGTTGAATGCAAAAGAGATTATCATCAAAGTTGACTCTTTTATAGTTTACAAGTGCACAGTGCACTGTTTGGCTTATATTTATTTAACACCCATATGCCTCAATTGTTCCTTCTACTGTTTGTAGAAGCTGTCACTGGGGCGTACCCTTTCAAACAGTACACTACGGTACCGAATGTATACATTTTTGCACCTAAATACATATTAAGACTTTTTTAAAGAGTACCCTCCCAGAAACAGCGTTGGTACCCTACTTGCTGAGAGTCATGGTTTATTTTAAAAAAAAATCTACAGGGAATCTCATGGCAATAAATATAACTTTTCTTCAGTTCATCCATATTGCAAACATCATACTTGTATATAAAGAAGAATATATAAAGTGAGAGTATTTCTTTTAATCAGGCGTCTGTGTGATGTTTCTGTTGCTTCTGACACAGAGACACTGAAGAGCCAAACACCAACACAAATCCGGCATAGAGAGGCTCCGTGAATGTGGTGTTAAATGTGTGCAAGTGTGTGAGTTTGTCTATATCAGAGATGCTGTAGAAGCAAAGCGTGCCAGCCGAAACATCCACATACACTCCTATCCTATTAGAGAGAAGTGAAGGGACACTTAGGTGAGTGATATTATCATTATGATGGACGGTGAAGCTGTAATTAGAGCAGTTTAGACTCCAGGATTTTGTATTAAATCCGAGCACAGAGTCATATCTTCCTCCTTTCCTGTTGATTCCTTTATACGTCACTGATATAGCGGCATCTCCACTCAATTCAGCCTCCCAGTAACAGCGTCCAGACAGACTCTCTCTACTCAGAACCTGAGGTGCCGTATCAAATCTCTCTGGATGATCTGGATATGGCTGATCCTGATGCTCACACGTCACCTTTCTGTTATTCTTAAGAACAAGGCGAGTATTTGCTGTATTTGGATCCAGTGTAAGATCGCAGGCATCTAAACGGAGAATAGTGAACATTTGCACAAAAATACTAAAGATTTGAGTTAGTATTTGTGTTTAGGTGTGTGTGTATAGACGTACATTTGTGTAGTCCTGCTGTAATCCTGAACTCTCCTCCATGATCCACACTATAAAACACACACACAAAGTGTCTCATTCTGCACATCTGATGCAATCTGTCACATCAAGGCTGTAGCCATAAATTGATCATTGGAAAATCAAAACTTTCAGGTCTAAAGGCTAGGAATATTAAAAACATAAATTATTGGGGAGCAATTTGGCCATTTCTGAGAAAAGATATAGCACATTTTCTCAGACCAGTCTAAAAATTTGTGGAAAGACTTGTGATTGTTTATAATGGGAGTCATGGGATTCTTTGCTAGGGCGAACTTACACCCCATTGTGAGCTATGTTTGTACAGAGCCTACCAACCTCTTCAAATGTAGTAACCCACGTTTCTACGAAATCCTCGCTTGGCACTATGACACGTCAAAGTTTGGCGCAATGTGAGGCCTATCGGGATTTTTCGCCCCCTTTGTGAACATCGACACCCGATCGCTTAGAAAAGTCTTAGCACATATTTTCTTAAAATGCAGTTTGATTTGGGCTTTCATTCATGGGTTTTATGATAAACCTTGTCCAGATAAAGAGGAATAATAAACTTGCAAGATAACAATGATGTTTTGCATAAATGCAAGCGGCACCAAAAATATATAAGTCGAATAAAAGTATTTTGGGGGTACATTACAATAGATTTAGTTGGTAGTTTAGTTTATTTATTTATTTATTTATTAATATAGCACATTTAAAACAACAAGTGTTGTAGCCAAAGTACTGTACAATAGATAAATACAAAGTAAAATCAAATAAAATCTATCCATAATAGAAGAAATAGATACAAAATCAAATCAAATAAAAAATACTAGACAATATTCGCACATAACCAAATGACCATAATAATGGATATTCTCTCCCCCTATGTTAACCCTACCCCTACAGCTATCCACCACACAAAACTTCATGCATTTTTACATTTTCAAAAAACATCATTCTGAATGAATAAAAACTTGAAAAAAGAAAACCAAAAAAGTGCCCACAACATATCAAAAAATTATCCATTGTTTGCTTTATTTACTGTATCCTGAGATATCTTCATTGGGTTGATTTTTAAAGGCAGCCAGGATGTACCCTTCCTTGTCTTCAATGTCCCACAATTCTATGCGTGTGCTGGGAATGTGATTGGTCGAGCCTGGTCGAGTTCGAAAAAATTAAAATGGTGGCCAAGAAAATGGCTGGATAGCAAATTTAGTGTAAATAAAATTTTATTTTCACTTTTTTCACCTTTTGATTGCATTTCTAGTGAAAATCTTTTATAATAGTTTTACAATTTTTAATAGTTATGACACGTCTGTAATGTCTGCCTGAGGGAAAAAGTGTAAACAGGTTGTGTCTGGGGTGAGAGAGGGGTCTGTAATGATGTTACCAGTCCATCTCTTGACTCTGGAGATGTAAAAGTCCTGCAAGCGCCCACAGTTGGCACCCGCCTGGCGTTTTCAGCCACGTTTAAACGCTTTGATGTACACGCCCCCTGAGCCACCAAGTAATCCATGAGCACAAATACACAAAATATTCAAAACCATAACCAGGTGCTACAAACACTTATTATTAAGAAAGTAAAAGTACCAAGAACAATTATTTTCAGTTGAGCTTAAAACTGCAAAGTTCCTCAAACAAGGTCAAAAAGGCCTAAACCACCAAAGTAGAGAATTAAAGGCATAGTTCAGCGAAAAAATTTAATTCCTCCATGATTTTCTCACCCTCAAGCCATTTGAGATAGGGGAGACCGGGGCTGGTTGTCTCACGGGTTGGTTGTCACACTGCTTATTCCAGACTTACTACATGGCGCTGTGGTACAATTTTGATATCAATTTGTTAGCCTTTAATAGTTTACTCATTTGCACTTGAAATTTTGCTGAGCAGACACAAAACATTGAGGTTAGGAGACAATTTTTTATTTTTATGGGTCAGAGTAAATTTTCATGTTGGTGTTGTTTTTGTGTTGAGATCTTGTAGGATATTAGTCAATCAAAAACAAAACACTCATTAAAAAGCTAAAAGTAGTAGCTTTATTTTGATTCATCTTTTAGCTATCAAGTTAAAGCCGTCTGGCAGCTAGCTTAGCATGTTTGTCAAGAAGTCAGTTGGGGATGGTTGTCACATAGCCTGCGGGGTTGGTTGTCACATAAGAATATTGGACATTGCAGACCTTTTAAGACTCTTGGTCTGTTTGTTTGTTTGTTTTTGTTTGCTGTTAAAATAAAATAAATAAAGCATTAAATAAAGAGGTTTTAACACTAAAAATAATTAAATTTTATTTCTCAACACAGTAGACAATATATGCCCAGCTGCACTACTTCCTAAACTTCAGCCAGCTTCTTGTTTCCTGTCTGCCATTATTGGACAAACCGACCAATCCATGCGTGCCCGACCTCAGTAGTCACAACAACAATACTCAGACACACCTGGATCAATCAGCCTGTCCAGCAATGGCAGACAGGAAACAAGGAGCCGGCCGAAGCTCATAGTGCAGCTGGGCATAAAGCCTATTCAAGTAACGGATCACCCACTTTAATGCCATTGTTTAAACATAAGGGGCATTAATAACAACTGTCATAGGGGTGGTATTCATATTAAAACTTATTTGCAGTTTCTAGCTTAAAAAACTAAAAAATTACACATTATCTTTTCAGATCCCAATTTATCATTGAAATCCTATACTGAAACTCTATAGGGACAACCAACCCCATACCCCGTGACAACCAACCCCGTGATGGGGTTGGTTGTCACATTGTGTCAGAGTGTCTTTGATGGTTAATTACTTCCTGTTACAATACATTCTAAAAGTAAAAAGTATACACATTTATAGCCAAGACTCCAAAGTTTCATTTCATGTCGGAATTACTGCTGAAAGATTTTTTTGAAGATGAGCCCTTCATGCATGAGTAAAAATTGTGACAACCAACCCCGGTCTCCCCTACATATGTCCATCATCTTTCAGATAAACAAAATTTGAGTTACTTTAATGAATGTCCTGGCTCTTCCAAGCTTTATAACGGTAGAAAACAGGGCCTGTGACTTTCAAGCCCAAAGAAAGTGTATCCATCCTTCACACTGCTCCAGGGTTAATAAAGGCCTTCTGATGGTAATCAATGCTATTGGGAGCTGATATTCCAAAATATGGTAAGGAGCTTAACATTTCCGTCACCTGCGTATGTGGCCAATCACAGTGCGCTGATTAGCTGGCCAATCAGAGCACACTGTGCTTTTCAGAACGTTGAGCTTTGTACAAATCGACGAGTTTCAGAAAGGTGGGGCATAGAGGAGCAACAATAATGTACGATATGTAAAGTTTAACCTTAAACCATTGCATTACACCACATACACAAAATAATGTCGTCTCCATCAGAGCTCATGAAGAAGCATACTACAATATACAAATGAGAGGATTTCTATTAAACAAGGTCTCTGTTGCCGCTCACAGGCGTTTTAATCTGACACAGAGACACTGAGGAGTTATTAACCATCAACCTAAATCCAGCACAGAGAGGCTCAGTGAATGTGCATGTGAATGTGTATAGGTGTGTGAGTCTGTATGTATCAGAGATGCTATAGAAGGACAAAGTGCCAGCCAACACATCCACATACACTCCTATTCTCCTACGGGAGCCTGAAGAGAAAGGGATGTTTTTTGATATTTTATTGTGAGAGACAATGAATGTGTCAACAGAGCAGATCAGACTCCAGGAGGTTTTATTCAATCCGAACATACAGTCACGACCCCTGCTGATTCCTTTATGTGCCACTGATATGTGAACGTTTCCACTCCATTCAGCCTCCCAATAACAGCGTCCAGACAGACTCTCTTTACACAAAACCTGAGGTGCCCCATTAAATCTCTCCTCGTGATCAGGATATGACATCTGCTCTTCTGCATATGTCACCTTTCTGTTCTCTTCAGACAGAATGAGATGATTGTTTGCTGTGTTTGAATCCAGTGTGAGCTTACAGGCATCTGACCAAAAGAAGAGAGTCATTTAGTATATAACAATAATCACTAAAGTTATGTGTGTGTGTGTGTGTGTGTAGACGTACATTTGTGTAGTCCTGCTGTAATCCTGAACTCTCCTCCATGATCCACACTATAAAACACGCACAGTGTCTCATTCTGCACATCTGATGTAATCAGTAACAAAAAATATGCACACACACACACCCCATTGACTTCCATAGTAGGAAAAAAAGAGTACTATGAAAGTCAAAATATCTTCCTTTGTTTGTAAGATTTGTAAGAACATGAGTGAGTAAATGATGACAGAATTTTCATTTTTGGGTGAAATATCCCTTCAAGCCCCCGGCCACCAGCTTGCTAAATAAGTGGATACCACGGCAAGCCACTGATCCCATCGCGGCCCATTAACATGTTGACGTGTGACCTTTGGCCTTTCGGCTCCACTGGGCTCCACCTTGGTCAGTCATCACCCTGTCTGCGCCAGCTCGGGCACTCGTTGCCACGGCTCCACTTTGGTCTCCAGTGGCAGTCTGACACTCGGTACCATAGCCTCTCCATCTGTGCCTTGGATTTCATGAACAATAGCTCCATTAGCTCTGGATGTCATCATCATGGCTCCTTCCTCTATTGACCTGGGCCATTGTCCTGGTGACCTCTGGGCCATCTCTTCCAAGGTTACTACCTTCATCTACCCCTCCCCATCCTTTTTCAACATCCTTGTGCCATCTCCTCGTCCCCCTCCAAAGCCCCCAATGCAGCGCAATGCGCACCACAAGTGTCTTTTGCTAGTTTCCACCCAGCGCAATGATCATTTTCACGTTTACCGCCACGTTGTTTAAAATAGCAAATGCATTTGCGCACATGGGCGTTCTGGTCTGAAAACAAGGTGTGTTCAGGCGCATTGTTGGCGCGTTGCTATTTTGAGGCAAGTAAAATAGACTACACCATTGACCAACTAAAACCTGCTCTAAAGTCTAAAGTCAATGGTGCAATATTGTTTTTGTTATTTAATCAGTGCATTAGTAATATGGATATAGATTTATATTTTTCTCATGTCTGAAATCTATCATCAGGTGTTTAGAAAAATCTAAACAGATGGTTCATTACACTCACCTGAAGAATTATTAGGAACACCATACTAATACTGTGTTTGACCCCCTTTTGCCTTCAGAACTGCCTTAATTCTACGTGGGATTGATTAGAAATGCTGGCCCATATTGATAGGATAGCATCTAGCAGTTGATGGAGATTTGTGGGATGCACATCCAGGGCACGAAGCTCCCATTCCATCACATCCCAAAGATGCTCTAATGGGATCTTGTGACTGTAGGGGCCATTTTAGTACAGTGAACTTATACAGTGAAACCAATTTGATATGATTCGAGCTAGCTTTGTGACATGATGCATTATCCTGCTGGAAGTAGCCATCAGAGGATGGGTACATACATGGTGGTCATAAAGGGATGGACATGGTCAGAAACAATGCTCAGGTAGGCTGTGGCATTTAAACGATGCCCAATTGGCACTAAGGGGCCTAAAGTGTGCCAAGAAAACATCCCCCACAACCATTAAACCAGCACCAGCCTGCACAGTGGTAACAAGGCATGATAGATCCATGTTCTCATTCTGTTTACGCCACATTCTGACTCTACCATCTGAATGTCTCAACAGAAATCGAGACTCATCAGACCAGGCAACATTTTTCCAGTCTTCAACTGTCCAATTTTGGTAGCCTCTTTTTCCTATTTGTAATGGAGATAAGTGGTACCCGGCGGGGTCTTCTGCTGTTGTAGCCCATCCACCTCAAGGTTGTGCGTGTTGTGGCTTCACAAATGCTTTGCTGCATACCTCGGTTGTGGTTATTTCAGTCAAAGTTGCTCTTCTATCAGCTTGAATCAGTCGGCTCATTCTCCTCTGACCTCTAGCATCAACAAGGCATTTTCACCCACAGGACTGCCGCATACTGGATGTTTTTCCCTTTTCGGTAACACTTTATTTCGATAGTCCACTTCAGACATTCTACCAATTACAAGCAACACTGCAACTACCTATCAACTACCAATATTTAGAGAATTAGTAAACTGTCTGCTTAATATCTACTAACACTTAATTGCGATGATATCTCAACAGACATTCAACTGTCTATAAGTGTCTTTGCAGGTGCATGTCAACTTATTCCACTAAGCCAAACCTCTTCCCTAACCCCAACCCTTACAGTCTACTAATACTCTAATGACAGTTAGTTGACGTATAGTTGCAAATTATTGAAAGTTAGTTGACATGTAGTTGCGAAGCTACTTACAGTTAGCAGAATGTCTAAAGTGGACCATCAAAACAAAGTGTAACCCCCTTTTCCATTCTTTGTAAACCCTAGAAATGGTTGTGCGTGAAAATCCCAGTAACTAAGCAGATTGTGAAATACTCAGACCGGCCCGTCTGGCACCAACAACCATGCCATGCTCAAAAATGCTTAAATCACCTTTCTGATATTTAGTTTGGAGTTCAGGAGATTGTCTTGACCAGGACCACACCCCTAAATGCATTGAAGCAACTGCCATGTGATTGGTTGATCAGATAATTGCATTAACTTACGATATATGCCTACACCATATCCCTACATTTGTAAACATTCACACGCACTATCAAGTGCTCACATTTGAAGGACCACAATGGAAATAAGCCTTTGGCTTTATTGTGTTTATCCTTTTGACTGATAATTGTACAAAGTCATTTTATGTATTTATTTATTTATTCATTCCTTGTACAATATATATTATGTCAATAAAGATTTTCAATCATCAGAACAGGTGTTCCTAATAATCCTTTAGGTGAGTGTATGGGTGATTCTCACGAAACCATTGAAACACCACGGCACTAATGATTTTAGCTTTAAAATGTGTAATATAGTAACATTAAAAAGCATCAGAATTAACACAATACTGTGTTCTACCTTCCACAATGTGTGATTTCAACATAAGAATTTATAATTGGAAATTTTATCTCATTTTTTGCTGAATTTCTCATTACCGCAATGTGTCCGGCTGTGTTTGAACATGCGTTATGTTGTAATTTAATCAAATTAACACAAAAATATTAAGAAAAAAAATTACAAAATATTTACTGAATATTCATGTATAATAATAATGAAGAAAAATTAGGAAAATGATGTGTCCATGCCTGATGTTCTCATCCTCCGCAACACTTTTTGAGAACAGTTTAAACACACATACAGAATTTTAATAAAGTTTGATTTTGAGTGACCAAGCACATGGACCAGTTACTTCAAGATGGCTACCAGGTAAGATTTTTTTTTTAAAGTTAATTTGAAATATTGTCTTGTCAGAATGCTTACACGACATTTTGATTATCATTACCGCAACAGATGCTTATTAAATGTTAATTTAATTAATAGAAGCATAATACTTTGATTTTAAATGCATGTGCAGAATCTCCAAATTATGTTCTTTCAGGTTTGTCATGTCATTTTGAAAATATGTCAGTGTTGATGTTTTCTGACTGTTGCGGTAATGAGATTTTTTAGGACTAATTTTTTAAATTATGTTACAAAAAGTGTTAAATGATAAGTAAACGTTTTTAAATTAATGTTCCCATTTACTCCAGACTTTGTTTTTCAATGTCTGGTGGGAAAAAAAGTACATTTAAGCAATTTTTAAATTTTCATGCTTGACATTTTTAAAACCAAGTTTTCGTGAGAATCACCCGTATATTGATAATAAATGCATTCTTTCAGAAATTATATTGCAAATGTCACATCCGTAACAGTGGAATTGCTCAGAATATTTTTACCATAAAGAACATTAGCACTTTTGGTGTGACACAAACCACATATACCCCCCCCCCCCCCACACACACACACACACAAACACACAGTGTGACTTTTGCTCAACATACTTGAGTTTGTCCAGTTTGCAGTTTGGATGTTCAGACAACAGCTTGACTCCTATATCTCCTGGATGATTGTAGCTCAGATCGAGCTCTTTCAGGTGTGAGGGATTTGAACTTAGAGCTGAAGAGACATAACCACAACCTTCCTCTGTCACCATACAGCCAGACAATCTACAAACAAACACCGTACAGTCTCATTTTACTATTTGTTTCTCTATTTCTTTCTTCCCTTTGAATTTCTATGTAAAGCACACTGAACTACCTGTGTATGAAATGTTCTTGCCATGCCTAGGTAGCATTTTGCTGTTCATTTTATGAAAAAAACAAACATTTACCTCAGTATTTTTAGGTGACAGTGTAAACTCTTCAGTCCATCCGAGAGAAGTTTCACTCCAGAATCCTGCAGGTCATTGTTACTCAGGTCCAGCTCTCCGAGGACGGATGACTGAAGAGCCAATGACAAACTATCACAGCACTGATCGGTGAGACTACAGATGGACAGTCTAAAAAAGAAAATGCCATACAAAATAAATCATAGCAGTGTGAGGTTTAATAATCAACAGGGGAAAATATTTAAAACTCAAACCTCAGTATCTCTAGCTGACAGTTTGGATTCTTCAGTCCATCCGAGAGCAGTTTCACACCAGAATCCTGTAGTTCATTACAACTCAGGTCCAGCTCTCTCAGAGAAGAATTTAATGATTGCAGAGATGAAGACAAACTTTTACAAGACTGACTAGTGAGATTACAGCCGTTTAGCCTGTGTGAAAAACAAATAAAACAACAATATAGTGCACTTCAACATATATTTTTATGTTACATTAACTTAACAAATTAAGTTAAACAGTTTAACTTGTAATGAATTATGTCAACTTATAACAAGTCAAAACTTAAAGGAATATTCCATTTTCCCAAAAGAAAAATCCAGACAATCCACTCACCACCATGTCATCCAAAATGTCGATGTCTTTCTTTGTTCAGTCGAGAAGAAATTATGTTTTTTGAGGAAAACATTGCAGGATTTTTCTCATTTTAATGGACTTCAATAGACACCAACAATTAATACTTAAAGGGATACTTCACCGATTTAGCATTCAGCTTTGTATCTGTAGAAACCCGGCAGTATTACTGAATGACCATGTTTCCCTCCCTCATTTCCCCCTGAGAGGAGAGATATCTGCATTTTGGTTCTGCAAAAAAGTCCTCCGATGATGTAATATGACGATTTTTGCATCATCGGAGGACTTTTTTGCAGAACCAAAATGCAGATATCTCTCCTCTCAGGGGGAAATGATGGAGGGAAACATGGTCATTCAGTAATACTGCCGGGTTTCTACAGATACAAAGCTGAATGCTAAATCGGTGAAGTATCCCTTTAACTCAACACTTAATAGTTTTTTTCAACAGAGTTTCAAAGGACTATAAACAATCCCAAACGAGGCATAAGGGTCTTATCTAGCAAAACGATTGTCATTTTTGACAAGAAAAAAAATGCACTTTTAAAGCACAAATTCTCGTCTAGATCCGGTCCCGCACGACCTAACGCAAATGCATAGTGACGTATAGGGAGGTCATGTGTTACATATATAAAACGCACATTTGAGGACCATTGTAAACAATAAACTGACACAAAGACATTAATTAGTATCAGTTGACATACAACAACGTAGGAACGGTCCTCTTTCACCACACTTGTAAACACTGGGGCGGAGTTTCGCGTTCGTCTTCTGTGACCTCTTGACGTCATGACGTATTGCGTGAGGTCACGCTGGCGCATCACGACTGGATCTAGATGAGAAGTTGTGCTTTAAAAGTGTATATTTGTTATTTTTCTTGTCAAAAATGACAATCGTTTTGCTAGATAAGACCCTTATGCCCCGTTTGGGATTGTTTATAGTCCTTCGAAATTCCGTTGAAAAAAACTGTTACGTGTTGAGTTAAGTGTTAATTGTTGGTGTCTATTAAAGTCCATTAAAATGAGAAAAATCCTGCAATGTTTTCCTCAAAAAACATAATTTCTTCTCGACTGAACAAAAAAAGACATCAACATTTTGGATCACATGGTGGTGAGTAAATTATCTAAATTTTTCTTTTACGAAAATGGAATATTCCTTTAAAGGTGCCAAAGAATGCATTGTAATAATCTGTTAAATTGTTCTCTGACATCTATATTAAAGGTATGTGGCTTTGATAAGTACAAAAATGATCCAGAAACGATTACACATGTCCATTTACAACCCAATAACAGTTTAAAAAAATGAATGTAAAAAGGAAACTCACATCGCTCTTTTGGTGTTTTTGATCACTGGCAGCAGTCTCATCAATGCTTCATCAGATCTTCTGTATTTCTGAAGCTCAAAGATTTCTTGGGTTTCTTCAGATATCAGGAGCACAAACACAAGAGATGACCACTGAGCAGAGGACAGATTATCTACTGAAAGATTTCCTGATCCGAAATTCTTCTGGATTTCCTCTATGAAGTCATCTTTCAGTTCACTCAAACAGTAGAAGAGATTGATGGTCCTCTCTACCGAGTTCTCCATCTCTATTTTCATCCTGATATATTCAGCGGTCACTTTGACGTTCTCCGTGTTCAGCTTTAGTTTTGGCAGCAGTTCCTTTAGGTCACTCTGATTGGACTCGAGCGAAAGCCCCAAGAGGAACCGGAGGAAAAGGTCAAGGTGTCCGTTCTCACTTTGTAAGGCCTTGTCGATCGCAGCCTTATGAAGGTGAAACAGTGGCTTTTTGGAAAACGTCCACGGCACTTTATCTTTCCAAGATTGAAGTAATGGGTTTGCTTTCTTATCTTTGTAAATCAAATACACATACAGACCAGCAAGGAACTCCTGGATGCTGAGATGTACGAAGCTATAAACATTTTTTTCCGAATTAGCCTTCTGAAAAATCTGAGTGCATAAGCCAGAAAACACAGACCCATCCTTGACATCTAATCCGCACTCCTTAAGATCTTCTTCGTAGAAAATCAGATGTCCTTTCTCTAGCTGTTTAAAGGCCAGTTCCCCGAGCTTCAGAACAATCTGATCAAAATCTGATTTGGTTTTAAGTTCGGTCTCATCTCTGTATTTTTTTTGCATCTGGTGCATTTGAGAAAGTAAGAAGTTTAGGTACATCCCCGTGAGAGTTGTGGGCATTTTTTCATTGCCGTTTTTAGCCAGTAGAGGCTGAAGAACAACAAGAGAGATCCAGCAGAAGACGGGGATGTGGCACATGATGTACAAGCTCCTGATTTTCCTGATGTGCTGAAAGATGATGCTAGCAACCTCAGGCTTGCTGTTTTTTTTAAAGTATTTCTCTTTTTGCACATCATTGAATCCTCGCACCTCTGTCACCTGATCAATGTAATCACGGGGTATTAGACTGGCTGCTGCTGGTCTGGATGTGATCCAGATGAGAGCAGAGGGAACCAGGTGTTGCTCGAACAGGCTCGTAATTATCGAACTTACTGTTGTTTTTTGGTGAACATCTTTAATTTTGTCATTTTCTTTAAAGTTCAAAGAAAAGCGACATTCATCCAACCCATCAAAGATGAACATGACCTTACCATCACCTTTAGGAAGAGAGGGCATGCTGAAGAAGAATTTGTCAAGCAAATCCATGAGACTCAAGTTTTGGTTAGCGATCAGATTTAGCTGACGGAACGGCAGAGGAAAAATTAAGGATATATCCTGATTGTCCTTTCCTTCTGCCCAGTCAAGGACGAATTTATTAATGGAGACGGTTTTTCCCACCCCTGCGATACCCATCGTAAGCACCTTTCTGTTTCTTCGACCCATATGGTCTTCGAAAATTTTATTGCACTGGATCTGTGTGTCATCACCGTGTTTGAGATTCAGTTCGATCTGTCTCACCTCATGGTCATTCACTCTTCCTCCAGTCTCATTTTGCACCACATATAGATCAGTGTAAATATCATTCAGGTATTCCTTATGACCCATCGTTGAATTCCCAATCAGTATCCGCTCACAGTCCTTTTTTAATCTGGTTTTCAGTTCGCGGCTGGCCTCCGTGTAATCATCATGAAGAACAACAACTTTACTGTCATTTGCGACTGAGCCTTTGGAAAAAAACAGCAAAGAGTAAGTAAATATACACTCACCTAAAGGATTATTAGGAACACTTGTTCAATTTCTCATTAATGCAATTATCTTATTAACCAATCACATGGCAGTTGCTTCAATCCATTTAGGGGTGTGGTCCTGGTCAAGACAATCTCCTGAACTCCAAACTCCCTGCTGAAAAAAACAGCATCAAACCAGCATGGGAATTATGCTGGTCTATGCTGGTTTAGCTGGTGGTCACTAGCATACCAGCACCAAAACACAACATATGCTGGTATGACCAGCATGGGATACTGGTGCTAATGCTGGTTTAGCTGGTGCGAATGCTGGTTTGGTGCTGGTTTAGCTTGTGCTAATGCTGGTTTGATGCTGGTTTAGCTGGTGTTCACTAGCAAACCAGCACCAAAACACAACATATGCTGGTCTTGCTGGTATGCTGTTTTTTCAGCAGGGCTAAATGTCAGAATGGGAAAGAAAGGTGATTTAAGCAATTTGAGCATGGCATGGTTGTTGGTGCCAGACGGGCCGATGTCATAGAGACATGGGGGTTAGTTTATACCATTCATACTGGCAAGCAGCCTTTGGAGTATTGTCATTGGCAGCTGCCAAGCCACTCTCTAGCAACCAAAGAGCACCCATTTAGCAAACCCTATATCTCTGCATCAGAACATCATAGAAACATGGGAGTTGGTTTGTATCACTCATACTGGCATGTCTCTATGAGGGTTTTGGTTGCTAGGGTGCTTAACAGTTGTTGCTAGGGTGGGGCCTCCCCATCGATTCAGTTATGTGTCTCAATGCATTGTTTTTATTTATTTGTGGCAAAATTGACAGTTTGATTGCTTGCCGTGTGTCTACATTGAAAATAACGTATATTTGCACGTGCAAAAGACTCTTAATGTCGGTTTACCTTGTTCTTCTATTCGCTTCTCTGAGCATCCCAGTTGATCTATGAGGAGATAGAAAAGATGCATAAGGAATAAACAGAATTTACAGATAAATATTAAGTGAATTTGTGCTTAATTGTGTGACTAATTTACCTTTTCACACTAAAATGTTAGTATTAGAAGTGTGTCTTGTCATAGTGATGTACATGTACCTTTTTCTGCAGCATTTAAGCTGTAAAAGTTTACTGGTCCTGTGAAGGTATTTCCAGTCAATAAAGGAGCATTAACAGTTGCTCCTGTTTTAGCTTTCACATCAACACTGACTCCAGTCTGAGCGCTGTTGTTAATCTGTTCTGGAGCTTTGTTAACGTAAAGAGAGAGAAAGAGAGATTTTTTCTTACACAAATTTATAATAAGAGCCCCAATTATTCAATTTAAAAGGTTTTTACTGTCTAGATTCTCCAGTGTCTCCAGAAGCTGACGTGAAACGGACATTTTATGCTGTCACCAACTCTCTTCTGCTGGACAAAAAGGAAAAGATTGGTCTTTTACTACACTACGGGCTACAACTTTGAAAACAGTGGTTTAACAAACACTAAAAACCCTAATAAGTTGACTGAACTCATTTGATTGAGTAAACTCGTTGCCTCAATTCAATTAAGTAAAGGGTCTCCCAAAAACGTATATATTTTTGTTCACCTAACTTGGTGGCCACACATAGACTTAAATAGTAATTTAACTTTATATAACAATGTGTAATGAAAGGTATTCAGGACTGACTCTATGTCAATTAATGAATGAACTTAATTCTTCACAGAAGCACACAACAAATAGCACTGTTCACGTGTGTCTTCATTATAGTGGAAAGAAATACAATGAGTTAAATGTGGAAACATTGATCACATGAACGGTGACTTTACAAAAAAACTATAATTTACAAAAAAAAATCAAATATCGAGTACAATTACAATAATACCGCCACCTTAATCTACACTATCCAACAATGGCACTGCCATTAAGTGCAGAAAGAAAGAGAAAGAGAAAAAAATAATTGACAGCGACAGCACAATTGAGTTTCAATTACAACAAACCACCATCATTGTGATCACTGTTCGCATTTTATCAGCTTATTTGAATTTCAAATGACATGCACATCTGAAAATGGCACACTTTTAAACTTTAACATGCTATAATAAATTATATGTGGGGTATTTTGAGCTAAAACTTCACATACACACTATGGGGACACCAAAGATTTATTTAACATCTTAAAAAAAAATCTCATAATATGACCCCTTTAAGTTAATTCCACTTGATTTTTTAAGTTTATGGTTTATGTAAGTGAATAAGTTGAACAAAGATAGTTAAGTTATGGAACCAAAATGCAAAATTTAAGTCATGATTGCTTGACTTTTTAAGTACAAACAGCATTAGGGCTTTCAGTGAACATAATGATGGCCCTGTACTGTACAGTACATGCTAGTATTTAAACTCGAGTGCAAATAGCATTTGATTCAGTAAGGGCTGGTGGAATACAGTTAAAGGGATGATTTGATATTTGATATTAAATGATGAACACAAAATAATTTTGATAAATGATGGTAAGCACACAGCTGCCGGTAATTATGAGGTGCCCCTAGGGACTTTTTTCAGAATTACCATGCATATACATGTACTTTTCCTCTCACACACACATATGAAACCAAATTCATTCACATACTATAATGAAATGCTCACACACATACAAGTGAAATGCTTTTACAAACACAACTGAAACGCTCTCACACATACAACTGAAAATATTACATTCACAAACACAACTGAAATGCTCTCACACACACAACTGAGATGCTCTCATACATACAATTGAAAATATAACGCTCACACACACACACAACTGAAACGCTCCCACACACACAACCGAAACGCTCCCACACACACAACCGAAATGCTCCCACACACACAACTGAAACACTCTCACACACACAACTGAAACGCTCTCACACACACAACTAAAACGCTCACACACACACAACTGAAACGCTCTCACACACACAACTGAAACGCTCTCACACATACAACTGAAACGCTCTCACACATACAACTGAAACGCTCTCACACACACAACTGAAACGCTCTCCTACACACAACTGAAACGCTCTCACAAACACAACCGAAACGCTCCCACACACACAACTGAAACGCTCCCACACATACAACTGAAAAGCTCACACACAGAACCGAAAAGCTCTCACACACACAACTGAAAAGCATTTTAGTATGTTGTGTGAAAGCATCTCAGTATGTTGCGTCAAAGCATCTCAGTATGTTGTGTAAAAGCATCCCAGTATGTTGTGTGAAAGCATTTCAGTATGTTGTGTAAAAGCATTTCAGTATGCTGTGTGAAAACATTTCAGTATGTTGTGTGAAAGCATTTCAGTATGTTGTGTGAAAGCATTTCAGTATGTTGTGTGAAAGCATTTCAGTATGTTGTGTGAAAGCATTTCAGTATGTTGTGTAAAAGCATTTCAGTATGTTGTGTGAAACCATTTCAGTATGTTGTGTGAAAGCATTTCAGTATGTTGTGTGAAAGCATTTCAGTATGTTGTGTGAAAGCATTTCAGTATGTTGTGTGAAAGCATTTCAGTATGTTGTGAGAAAGCATTTCAGTATGTTGTGTGAAAACATTTCAGTATGTTGTGTGAAAGCATTTCAGTATGTTGTGTGAAAGCATCTCAGTATGCTGTGCGAAAGCATCTCAGTATGCTGTGTGAAAGCATCTCAGTATGCTGTGTGAAAGCATCTCAGTATGTCGTGTGAAAGCATTTCAGCATGCTGCGTGAAAGCATTTCAGTATGTCGTGTGAAAACATCTCAGTATGTTGTGTAAAAGCATTTCAGTATGTTGTGTGAAAGCATTTCAGTATGTTGTGTGAAAGCATTTCAGTATGTTGTGAGAAAGCATTTCAGTATGTTGTGTGAAAACATTTCAGTATGTTGTGTGAAAGCATTTCAGTATGTTGTGTAAAAGCATTTCAGTATGTTGTGTGAAAGCATTTCAGTATGTTGTGTGAAAGCATTTCAGTATGCTGTGTGAAAACATCTCAGTATGTTGTGCAAAAGCACCTCAGTATGTTGTGTAAAAGCATTTCAGTATGTTGTGTGAAAGCATTTCAGTATGTTGTGTAAAAGCATTTCAGTATGTTGTGTGAAAGCATTTCAGTATGTTGTGTGAAAGCATTTCAGTATGTTGTGTAAAAGCATTTCAGTATGTTGTGTGAAAGCATTTCAGTATGTTGTGTGAAAGCATTTCAGTATGTTGTGAGAAAGCATTTCAGTATGTTGTGTGAAAACATTTCAGTATGTTGTGTGAAAGCATTTCAGTATGTTGTGTAAAAGCATTTCAGTATGTTGTGTGAAAGCATTTCAGTATGTTGTGTGAAAGCATTTCAGTATGTTGTGTGAAAGCATTTCAGTATGTTGTGTAAAAGCATTTCAGTATGTTGTGTGAAAGCATTTCAGTATGTTGTGTGAAAGCATTTCAGTATGTTGTGAGAAAGCATTTCAGTATGTTGTGTGAAAACATTTCAGTATGTTGTGTGAAAGCATTTCAGTATGTTGTGTGAAAGCATTTCAGTATGTTGTGTGAAAGCATTTCAGTATGTTGTGTGAAAGCATTTCAGTATGTTGTGTGAAAACATTTCAGTATGTTGTGTGAAAGCATTTCAGTATGTTGTGTGAAAGCATTTCAGTATGTTGTGTGAAAGCATTTCAGTATGTTGTGTGAAAACATTTCAGTATGTTGTGTGAAAGCATTTCAGTATGTTGTGTGAAAGCATTTCAGTATGTTGTGTGAAAGCATTTCAGTATGTTGTGTGAAAGCATTTCAGTATGTTGTGTCAAAGCATTTCAGTATGTTGTGTGAAAGCATTTCAGTATGTTGTGTGAAAGCATTTCAGTATGTTGTGTGAAAGCATTTCAGTTGCAACGGAAGCTGGTTGAAGTCTCCAGTCCAGTTGGTGGCAGTAGTGCACCTCAAGAGACCGAGTGTGCGGGTAAAGGATAAATAAACATACTGAACCATTTTAACTTGTACGGTAGCTTAAGTTGAGGTATCCTGCAGTTTTTAAATATGCCTAAAAACTTTTATTATCAATTATAAACTATTGTATGGAGTCAAGGGATTGGGGGCGTATACATTTAAGCTGATGACGCAACACACGCAGGCGAGTTGTTTTTTGTGTGTGTTTTTTATTATTATTATTATTATTTTATTGCATGTTCACTAAACATTACATAAAAGAAAACATACAACATTACATAACATAAATAACAGGGGGAGACGCGTAACAGACCTTACTACATTAACATACATATTTTACACAGAGAAGAAAAAAAAAAAAAAAAAAAATTTCCTTTACAAAGCAACATAAACCAGATCATCATAAACTAGTTAAGATTTTTGCCAGTATAAGAGATGTTTTCTTCTTTTTCTTATTTTTAAGATTTGATTTAAAAGATTCATAGAAAATTTTTAAATCTATACAAAAAAGATTAAAGGCGGGTTTGGTTGATAGTATTTTAGATTTATGTAAATGAAATTTCCCTAATAAAATAATCAATTTTAGTGCAAAATCAACATCAGAGGAGCCAGAATTACATTCCAGAAAAAGAATCATAAAGTCATCAATTACACGCAGGCGAGTTGTATACGCCCCCAATCCCTTGACTCCATACAATAGTTTATAATTGATAATAGTTTTTAGGCATATTTAAAAACTGCAGGACACCTCAACCCAAGCCACCGCACAAGTCAAAATGGCCCAGCATGATCATATTATCCTTCACCCGCACACTCGGTCCCCCGAGGTGCACCACCGCCACCAACCGGACCGGAGACTTCAACCAGCTTCCGTTTCAACTGAAATGCTTTCACACAACATACTGAAATGCTTTCACACAACATACTGAAATGCTTTTACACAACATACTGAAATGCTTTTACACAACATACTGAAATGCTTCCACACAACACACCGAAATGCTTCCACACAACACACCGAAATGCCCTCACACAACACACCGAAATGCCTCCACACAACACACTGAAATGGTTTCACACAACATACTGAAATGCTTTTACACAACATACTGAAATGCTTTTACACAACATACTGAAATGCTTTCACACAACATACTGAAATGCTTTTACACAACATACTGAAATGCTTTTACACAACATACTGAAATGCTTTCACACAACATACTGAAATGCTTTTCAGTTGTGTGTTTGAGAGCTTTTCAGTTGTGTGTGTGAGAGCGTTTCAGTTGTGTGTGTGAGAGCTTTTCAGTTGTGTGTGTGAGAGCATTTCAGTTGTGTGTGTGAAAGCGTTTCAGTTGTATGTGTGAGAGCGTTTCAGTTGTGTGTGTGAGAGCGTTTTAGTTGTATGTGTGAGAGCGTTTCAGTTGTATGTGTGAGAGTGTTTCAGTTGTGTGTGTGAGAGCGTTTCAGTTGTGTGTGTGAGAGCGTTTCAGTTGTGTGTGTGAGAGCGTTTCAGTTGTATGTGTGAGAGTGTTTCAGTTGTGTGTGTGAGAGCGTTTCAGTTGTATGTGTGAGAGCGTTTCAGTTGTATGTGTGAGAGTGTTTCAGTTGTGTGTGTGAGAGCGTTTCAGTTGTGTGTGTGAGAGGGTTTCAGTTGTGTGTGTGAGAGCGTTTCAGTTGTGTGTGTGAGAGCGTTTCAGTTGTGTGTGTGAGAGCGTTTCAGTTGTGTGTGTGAGAGCGTTTCAGTTGTGTGTGTGAGAGCGTTTCAGTTGTGTGTGTGAGAGCGTTTCAGTTGTGTGTGAGAGCGTTAAATTTTCAATTGTATGTATGAGAGCATCTCAGTTGTGTGTGTGAGAGCGTTTCAGTTGTGTGTGTGAGAGCGTTTCAGTTGTGTGTGTGAGAGCGTTTCAGTTGTGTGTGTGAGAGCGTTTCAGTTGTGTGTGAGAGCGTTAAATTTTCAATTGTATGTATGAGAGCATCTCGGTTGTGTGTGTGAGAGCATTTCAGTTGTGTTTGTGAGTGTAGTGTTTTCAGTTGTGTGTGTGGGAGCGTTTCAGTTGTGTTTGTAGAAGCATTTCACTTGTATGTGTGTGAGCATTTCATTATAGTATGTGAATGAATTTGGTTTCATATGTGTGTGTGAGAGGAGGGGTACATGTATATGCATGGTAATTCTGGGGGAAGTCCCTAGGGGCACCTCATAGGTAATCATTGACTTTCATAGTACGAAATACTATAGAATTCATGATCCTATAGGATACCATCAACTGTGTGATTACCATCATATTATATTTATCATTATTTATCACAATACTATACTTTGTTTTTCCTACTTTTTAAAATATTTAATTAAGTAAAAATTTTTTTTACTGAGTCTGTGGCAGTTTGTGCAGCAGATGGAGTTGAAAGGAAGCATTTTCTTTATTTTTTGTGTGTCAGCATTTATCTTTCCACACAAAAAAAAACTAATTATTTTGAAACTACATCAGAAAAATGTTTGTCTTCAAAACCAGTTAAACAAGACTATTTCAGGAAAACAAACGAAACAGGTTTTCATTTATGAGAGTGAAACTCACAACTAGTCTTCCAACAACAAACAGCCACAGTTCATTTTCTTTATTTCTTTTTACATACTTTATTTATGTATTTCTAGATTTGTATAATGTTTTTGTGTTTAACAGTGCACTTAAGCTAAGGAGTGTTAATGAAGTTGAAATGTTGCTCACTGTGTTATGGGTCATTTCACAGACATGGTTTAGATTAAGCCAAGACTGGGTATTAGTTATATTAGGACATCGAAGGATGTTTTACAAACATACCTAAACATTACTCGTGCATCTTGAGACAAAACATTGACACTGATATATTTTAAGATCTGTCAGTGGAAGTTTTTGTGGTTAAGATGACTCAAATTTTAGTCTGAGACTAGGCTTGAACCCTGTTAAGGAAACCCCACCATAGTGTTTACCATTTAAACTGTCTGCAGATGCATGAAGCTGTTGAGTGAGTTAAAACTGTTAACGCTATTGTACCAACAAAATCTTAATTTGTAGCTTTCGTTTTTAAAAACACTCTTGATCATCTGTTTGATCGTAAAGATGTTAAAATAATTTCAGCACAGCATAGTAAAGTTTTAGAAGCAACATGACAATCATACATGAAAACGACTAAAGAAAGATGAAACTCACCTCACCTCAAAACTTTCTTTTTTCTCTAAACTGTGAGCAGCTATTACATTTCTGTCACTTTTAGCGGGTTGAGACACGAAAACGAAAGCAATGACAGTCAGCCATTTAAACTCTTATCTGCTTGGCTGCTTCATGCATTTAAAAAAAGAAAGTAAATTCTTAGGAAATGCCGTTGAACTTATAAGGAAGCTGTTTTACAAGTGTGTAAATAGGCACTCTGTGTAAATAAAAAAACATTAAATTATTCTTCATTGTTTATTCTTTATGTTTATCCAGGTTATTTATGCGCGAACGCTGATGGACATAGAAGGCAACAAATCAGCTGCCTTCGGACTCAACCAATGTCAAAGGTTTAATGACATACATCATTTGTCACCACCTAGTGGCATAACAATGTAATCGATTCAATACTTATTTGAAGCACCAAGTATTCAGGAGGCCATTTACTGTATTTTGATCGCAACTGTAGACATGATCGCACTTTTGCTTCAATTGCACCAAGACTCTGGAATGATCTGCCTTTTTTCATTAGAATGTGGCCATTTTTAATTGTAAATTAAAAAAACTATATGTTCGATAAGGCTTAATTCTGATTGAAGCACTCTTTTTATCCTTGTTTTATATTTTGTTTTATGTGTTTCTTTTCTTGGTTTTTACTGTTTTTTTATTTTTCATATGTTTTTAGTTATTCTGTTGTAAAACACATTGGTCATATCCAAGGCGTGAACTTTTCTGTTAGGAAATCTTTGATTTATTAAATATTTTTAAAGCAGAAATTATACAATTAGCTACATTTTTGATGAGGGCAATGTTATTTGCAGCATTACCCCCATAAAGCATCAAATTGACTATAATTATATTTATAAGCTTATCAACACATTAGGAAGCAGGGTTTGCTGTGGGCTTAATGTGTTTTCATATACCTCAAAGCAGAGCAGCTCTGTTAAATGACAAATGATCCATAAAGAGAAGGACTTCATAAGATAATAATAAATTAGAGAGCTTCAAATGCAAAATAATGACAGTATTACTTCTCCCAATGTTGTTTGCTCTGCTAATGAAGAAAAAACCTCTTAGATGAATTCAGCTCTTTTGTCTGAGTGTCTGATTTTTGCATCTCCAACATCTTATTAACAATTATTTAGGTGCCCCATCAGTTCTTATTCTTTGATCAAACATTAACAATCCAAATATTCATACTTAACCTTTAAAAATAAAGACTGTAATACAATGTACATTTCATAACGTGTAATGCATGTTACTGCACATATTTTTCTTGAAAATTAGATATTGCTGACCTACAGGTTTTTTTTATATAAATCAAGTGAAGATTGTAATTACAATTTATGCACATATCACAAAATAATGTGCCATAAGGAGTGTGACAAGTACTGCAATAAATGAGAGAAATTTGGGCAGAAATGAGACTTTCTGTCCCAGAAACCTCTGTACTTACAGTTCCTCCAGTAATATTAATGTCAACACGTATTAAGGAACAGTTTGATCACACAAATCCATTAGGAATGGTTGTTATTAAGTGAATAAAGGAAGGAGACATAAAGATTAACCTATTTCTCTTTTATGTTGAAATTCCATGTTGACAGCAATATTGTGCCCTTTTACAGCAGTAAGAGATTAATCAGATTCACATTACACACAGTTCCAGCAAATAAATCAAATTTACTTGCTTCTCATTAAGACATATATTCAGCAAATATTTTATATATTAAATCATTTTAATGTTCAGTTCAGTTCAGTTTATTTCAGCACATTTAAACATGGCCACAAGCCAACCAAAGTGCTGCAAAGATATAAAAACCGATAAATACACACAAAAAAAAAAACAGGATAAAGAAGCACAGAAGTCTATTAAGAATATCCTTTAAGAAAATAAAAACGTCAATCTAATCGAAGGCAGCACAGAACATTTGAAGTCAAGGAGGAAGCTGATCTAATATGAAGTGAGAGTCTGTTAAGGTTGGGCAGTTTTTAATTGAGTACAGGGAATTTTAAGGAGTTTTGATTCCGATCTGAGAATTCTGGAAGGGAGTATGTATAAGGAGAATTTTAAACGAAATCATAACATTTATAGGAAGAAAATGTAGAGATTTCATAAGAGGGGTGACGTGGTCAAATTTCCTCTTTCCCATCAGGAATCTAGCCACAGCATTTTTAGCGATCTGTAGACGAGCCATTTGGGATTGCAGAATGCCAAAGTAGAGGGAGTTCCAGTAGTCCAAGTGAAACGTGATGAGGGTGTTTTGGCATCCTATCTTAACTTTTTTCCCTATCTCGTCAATTAAGAGAAAAAAATTGCATAAAAAACGTGTTCCTGATGAATTTTTATGTTAATCTGCAATACCGTGATTATCCACTAGATGGTGGACTTACCCAATTTATGAAAAAAAACTGAAGCCAAAAACGTTATTTACTAATTTTAAACTCTGTTTATGTTTTGATAATCATTCTGAATCTGATCTCTAACAAAATTCATTCACAAAAATGCAATTATTTCAGCTTCCTAAAAAAAAGTTATTTTTAAAGAGAAATATGCCATATTGAAGAGTGTTTGAGCAGAGAAAAAAAATTAGATAGGATGAAATGTTTTTTCCATTTTGTTTGTTTGAAAGCAGAGGGTCTGTTGTTTCATTTGATATATGTGTAAGTTTATATATTCTTTAGAAGAAAATTTTCCTGGAAGGCATTTTGTGAATCTTTTGTGAAAATCACAAAAAATGCTGGTGAGCAACTTTTCAAAAAATGGCTGGCTGGGAATGAGTTAATATTTCTCAGTCCATCTATTAGAGAATTGTGGAGGTCTGAAACACAGCTGGCCACATTTTCTTTCTTTCTTTCTTTCTTTTTTTTTTTTTTTTTTTTTTGAAGGGGCTTCTTGACCTTTGACAAGGAGGCTGAAGGTCCCCTTATTTCTTGATGATCATGTTGTTTTTTATAGTATTTATTCTATTTGTCATTATTGCCATTAAATATGTTTAGTGGCATAAAAAAATGTATTGGCATGAAACTATTGTCATATGTCAGAGCAAGTTACATTATGATTAAAGATTAGGTATTACGGAGCCCCTAAGGGGACATGGAGCAAAAATTAAATAAAGTTTAGTTTTGCGTACGCGCGTGAAACTTTCGCGTGCAGACTTGAAACTATTGCGAACTATGCGAAGGTTTCACGTGAGCACACGGAACTAAAAGCGATAGTTTCACTTGCGCACGCGATAGTTTCACGTGAGCACGCGAAACAAAACTTTTACAAAAATTCAGCACATGAAAGCTTCGCGTGAGCACATGAAACTAAACCTTACTTTTTTTTACTCCAATGTCACCTTAAGGGCTCGGTAATACGTAAATATACTAAAACTGTGATAAACTACTAATAGCCTTAAGGCAACATCTCATATAATAGTTCATTCTTATGCAAGCAACAAACCCTTTACTTAAAGACTTCTTGTACTTCAACCGCAAACAACCATAAACTGAAAAATGTATCTAAAGCCTTAACATTCCTTAAAGACAAATTAACCAATATATTCAAAGGACGAAGGGATGATATTTCGCTCTCATGTAATTGTTATGGCCGTGAGTGCAGAGGAGGACAGAACGATGAGAGAAAGTGCATTAACATCCATATGACCCCTTAAACCCTCTGTGGCCCACTTCAGCGAGCTGTCAGACACAATACCATCAACACATGATCCAGCTCAACTCAGTGATTTGATCAAACACAGCCCTGTGGATGAATCGAAAGCCAACTACAATCACATCTGAGAGGAGCAATCCAAGAAATCCTGCAGAAGGTTGGAGAAAGACAAATGACATCATTTCTCTTTAGTCACACTGAGTTAGTGTGTAAGTGTGCATGCATGAAACGGTGAGATCATGACTTTAAGCACTGAACTAGCGACACACCCAGACAATCACACGCACTCTTACATACACCATCACTTTAAAACATTCTTTACTTCATCCACACAATAATCCAGCATGCATGCAGTTTGGACGTCTCTCATTGGCCAATATGCTTATTGTGTGAAATACTTAATTGCATAACATAAATATTCTGTCTAACATTTGAAACTTCATGGGGGGAGCATACAGTATATTTTTTGCCCTAGAATGCAATAAGTAGCACGCTAGGTTTTGGATCAAAGTCAGAGAAAAAAAGTCTTTAAAAAGTACTTAATTTTCTTTAAGTATAATATAATGTATTGTTGATTCTTTTGAATAATTTTTTTGGTGCAAATTATGGCACAACTATGTTCTGTAAGATGTTGTACAGGCATTTTCACATGCGATACTGTAGGGAATGTGTTTGCTTTGGCTTTATTGTGGCTTTGTGTTTACATTCTCTCATGATTTGAAACATTCATACACACGTTCAGAAACAAATGTTCACGCACGGTTTCTTTCAAGAAACAAAACCAATAGAAATTCTCAATCAGAAAAGCTTCAAACTGTCTTCAGATCTGTGATGAATTGTAAACAGTGTAAAGATGGCAAGCTTGTGGTTGTCAATCTTTTTTTATGATTGACTGCTCATGAAGATCTGTTTTAAATGAAAGTTTAGAGAATGGGGTTATTATCCTGCCAGGCATTTTTAGTAAACTTTATCACGCAATGACTTGCTGCAGAAATTATAAGGTTAGTTTCAATATGCATCTGACTGCATATTATATGATTGACAGTTCAATCTACAACGTCCAGCAGCACTTGCACATTTACTCTCTTTAGATCTAAAATGTCTCATTTTGGACTGACATAAGCGCATGGGCTTATTGTGATGGACTGTTTCTGATTTCCAATTTTCCTCCAGTTTCTCATGTCTCAGGATTGTAAATGAGTCTTGTGTACTGCAACATCTTACATTTTGCATTGCATGTAGGCTAATGCATGCATCATTTATAGATCCAGTAATATTTCTTTTTGCTGATGCATTGAGTGTGTTAATAGTGGAATCTATATTACAATGTGTATGCCTGAAGGTGTCATTTATCATACATTGCATCATGTCTGAGACAGCATTAAAATACATGCAGTAATTGCAGTGTTTAAACTGCACACACCTGCATCAGTTCCCTTGAACCAACTTTGAACCATAAATTAATCATATTAAATCCAATAATCAAACATATTTTTAAATTTGGATTAATGGGTAGTTAATCAATTTACCAATTTTACACAACGTTTTCAGTAGGTTGTCACATATATAATGCATAACTTAGCTTCTGTCTTACCTTAAAAATACGTTAAAATACCTAAATAAAATATTTAAATATTAAATTCATGTTGTTTTTGTTGCTTTGATTCATGTTGTGTTTTGGTCACGTAAAAGCGAATTTATATTATATTTAATTATAATAAATCATTGTTATTCATAATTAAAACCACAGCCGTGAAAAAGTTAAGAGCCAACGTCAGCAATCACTTATTAATATTCAAAATTAACGCTCGCTCACAGCCAGGATTGGAAGCAACAGCGGCAACTGATTAATATTCAAACGTAGCTCTTGCTCATAGGCCGGTTAGGACGCAACGGCAGCAACTGATTAATATTCATGAGTCGAGTAGTGGCAGTGTAGATGGACTCGATCCGCGTCCCGGACCGGTCGGCGCGAGAGCAGATGCCTTCACAGATTTGAGGAGAATTTTCCTGATCACCCGAGACTGAATTACCAGAGCCAAGATCAGACTGGAAAGGTAAGATCACTGTTGTTGTGCGATTATTGTTGCAGGCAGAAGTGTGCCCTCGGTGCATGTTGTGTTACGTTAGTGAGTTGCAGAGAAAGTTAAGCAGGTTCAGTCTGGTTACTTACGTAGTGTGAACGCTTTTCTTTATGAATGCTGATGAGTTGCATTAAACGCGGTCGTTGCAAACCACCGGAGAGAAATTTGGGAATTTTTAAGTACCAACTTGCATTCAACAAAGATGTTATTGCAACGATGCACGTGCACATATACACACATATTGTGTATTTATTTGTTTATTTATTTATTTGAAGATAACTTTGATGCATTTGCATTGATGCAGTTCTGTGAAACGTTTACGCTTTTTAAAAAGACCCTGAAGATTGGGCAACACAACCTCATGGATATAGCGAACCAAAAGTTTTGTTTAGTTTTTTCTTTTATTTAAGCATGGCTTCTATCAGCGTAATCGTGTGTTGTTGTTTTTTTTGTTTAATGCCCGTTTTTTAATGCAAATGAATAACACTGGTTGATTGTACTGTAAATATACGTATTGTGATACTGTAAGCGACCACAAGGGGCGCCAGTGAGTCTCCCTTTATTATAATTCTGGCTCTGACTTTATCATTTATCACCTGTCAAGATTTACAAATAGTCTGCAATGGTTTTATTACACATAGCCTATACTTGATGAGCATTAGACCCTCTTTATATAAATCATCTGATCTGAGAAATGCCTGCCCTGAACCGAAATTCATTTGCAACACTGTGACATTCAACATTCTCATTAATAATATAAATCTCTGGCCTTGCCATAATTATTTTTTGTATTTGATCTGTTTTTTCATTTGTTATCATTCTTAACTGAAGTGTGAAGTGTGTTTTGTAAAGTCTTCTATTCTAATTATTTTTTATACAAACTTCCTCTTTTTCCGTAATACTTCTTAACTAGCAGTCGTAGGGATTATATAAAAACCCCTATATATATATGAATCTACATCTGGACTTTGATCAGCACTGATTGGATGTGATTTGGGTTAAGTACAGAGGTTATTGGTTAAAGAAACATCCCAGATGTTGACTCTCTAATGGCCATCAGCACCGTTTTGTTATCAAACATTTAAAGGGGCATTTTAAAAGTCTGTTACATAAATTATTTCTGAAGCAAGAAAAAAGCAAGTTAATGATTCATGTTGTGTTAAACGAACAGAACTGACCAAATAGTCCATAGTGTTGTGCAATGCAAACCTCCTCTTGCATCTCTGAGGAAATGTTTGTCACATGGTGTGTTTACGGTGTAAGTGACTCTATTGAATAAACTCAATAAACTATTGACATTACCAAAGAAATAATGCTATGTCATCCCATACAATTTTTGGCAGGTACACAAAAGTGTATTGCGGCAGTCACAGTGTATCCTATTTATCATAAATGCTACATTTTTGGCTAATTTCCTCAACACAGGGTAAGCAAAGGTACAGTTTAAATGCATTTAATGTTTCAAAATTATTTCCTGCACCGGCCTATTTATTGTTGGATTGTCTATATAAGCTTTACCCAACCTTAAAGGGATAGTCCACCCAAAAATGAAAATCATGACATTAATGACTCACCTTCATGTTGTTCCAAACTCGTAAGACCTCAGTTCATCTTCAGAACACAGTTTAAGATGTTTTATATTTAGTCTAAGAGCTTGTTGGCCCTTAATTAAAAATCTTAGTATGGTATACTGCCCATGTCCAGAAGGGTAATAAAAACATCATAAAAGTAGTCCATGTGACATCAGTGGGTCAGTTAAAATGTGTTGAAGCATCGAAAATACATTCTGGTCCAAAAATAACTAAAATTATGACTATATTCAGCATTGTCTTCTCTTCCTGACATGGCTGACGTGTTATCTGGTGCGCCCCAGCTTTTTTTTGTTTTTTTGTGCGCCCGGGCTTCATTTACAGTCTGAGGGAGACGCACGCTGTAAGTTTAAAAAAAACTTTGCAAACATGTCTGAGGATAACACATCATCCGTGTCACGTGACCTTAGTCTTGCGCGTGCGCCCCACAACAGACACGGAAGAGAAGAAAATGCTGAATAGGGTCGTGATTTTTGTTATTTTTGGACCAAGGTGTGTTTTCGATGCTTCAACACATTTTGACTAAGCCCACTGATGTCACATATTGGACTACTTTGGTGATGTTTTTGTTGCCTTTCTGGACATGGACAGTGTGCCGTGCGTGGATTTTCGATGAGGGGTCAGCCGGCTCTCGGACTAAATATAAAACATCTTAAACTGTATTCTGAAGATGAACGGAGGTCTTATGAGTTTGGAACAACATGAAGGTTAATGACATTATTTTCACTTTGGGGTGAACTATCCCTTTAAATATCACATTAAAACAAATCAACTTTTGATTAGTCACTTTACCTGTCAATCAGAAAGTCACTTCCTGTCTAAGTGGGTGGTTCTTGGCCAAAATCAGCTTCAAAGGGTACCAGACTTTACTCCATGAGACTGCCACAGTTCATTTCCACAGAAATGAATGAAACACCACATTTTTTTATTTATATTAATTAATATAAATACAACACATTTCATGCATGTGCTTTGTAGGCTGCATGACACAAAAAAGTACAAGAACAGAACTATTAAAATAGTAGTCTGACGGTCACCTTTTGAAAAATAATACTGAGGACTTGACAGTTCAATTAGTATCCTAGACATGACCCTTCACCCCTCCCTCCCCCCCTCTCTCTCTCTCTCTCTCTTATTGTCACTAAATTGAAGACATGGAGTTTAGGAAAAACATGCCTTGCGATTTTGAACAAGGATGTTATAGAAAACTTGTTCTTAGAAGGTGTTGTCAACCCTAGGTTATTTCAGGGACATTATTAAACCCACTATCTTCATTTAAATAATGACAATATGCTCTGAGCTAGATGCTGAAAACATGAAATTATTTTGTACGATTTGAGGATTGAAGGATTTCAATCTTCTCTTGGAGATCATTATGAATCTATAATAAACCCTGAATATACAGTAGTATATTATCTGTATAGTATTGAGAAACGTTGGTCATTATTAATGGGCCTTTTGTGATATTTCACTTCTGTTTCCAATTTATATTTCAACGTGTAATGTTGTTTCTAAGAAAAAAATATCTATTTTTAAGGACAGTTAATGAGATTCACAGGATGGTAGTGAATGTGTATAGATTGATCTTACAATCTTACAACTATTTTTCTTGGTTGTTGTTCACCGCAACTAAAAACTTCTAAAGATAATGAATACGTCGTATGTATATGAAAATCGTGCATACGTGTCTTGGTGAACAATGTAGAGATTATACATGGACTCAGAGTAGGTTATAATGGGATGTAATCAGGGCAATCAGAGGATTATCAAGTTGTTCACCTAGATGAACGATTATCAAGAAACCGTACGAAACTACACACAGATTTAGGATAATTATGACAATTAGGGCTGCACAATAAGAACAAAAACCTTTTAGTTGCTGATTATTTCCTTTTATATGGTTATTAGGATTGTAACAATATATCCATATGGAATAGAGATGAAACGGTATGAAAAGTTATAGTGCCCAAAATCACCACGTTTATCGATATCATCATGGTTTTGCGAACAATTTCTAGAAATGTAAAAAATAGATCCAAACCAAATTTTAAATTGGTAGCAGCGAAAAGTCTGTCGGGTGCTGTTTAAATATCGATAATTTGATCTATATATCCCTGAATCTAATCGAAATTAGGGATGCACCGATATGGAAATTTTGGCCGATACGGATAACCGATAACTCTTTATGTTTGGGGGGCGATAACCTATATATATATATATATATATATAGGCCGATAAATATTCATATTATTTTCACAATGAAAAACTCCCAGACCGCGGACATCTTGTCTTTGTGCTAGACTAGCATACTCTTCTAAAGCCCGCAACACGTGTCATCTTCATGCTATGTCACAGAAAGCACCAATCAAAACTCCACATGGCCAGCAATGGGCAAGTGAAGTGGTTCAACAAACCAAAATAATCCATCATTTATCGGCTTTCATTTATCGGCCTAATTTTCCTATCAGACCGATAACCGATAATATTAAAAATAAGCAGTTATCGTCCGATAACGATATGTCGGCCGATATATCGTGCATCCCTAATCGAAATCATGTTGCAGAATTTTTTGAGCTATCAGAATTCGGAAAGATGATCCTATCGTGACAAGATGTCCAATTTACACCCCTTATTGTTATTGTGATTAATTTGTATAAACAACATTCAATTGACATTAAAATATTATGTGTGTGGAGTAATCGTAGAATGTTGTAATACACACTTTTATTTAATCACAGTAGCCGTAATTGTATTTTTAATAGTTTCTACTACATCTTCATCCCTAATAGGGAACACAACCGGGCTAACATCAACTCATAATCCTTTTATAACCTTCCCATAACCTCAGTTTTTACCTCAGACTGCTTTTACCGTAATCTAGACCATCGGCTTAGTGCTACATCTCCGGTTTGACCGTAACAAATCTCTGCATACTACTCTTTCTGTTCTCCACTTCAATCTACATCACCTGTGGTCAAGAAGTTGAGGCAAAGATGCCCAAAAGAGAGAAAGACAGCATGATGGATAAACTGGGAGTAGACCGACACCTGTAATGGGGAACTGTGGGTTTTCCATATCGACTGGCTCAAGGTTAAGCGGGAGGGTGAATGGAGGGATTGGGTTGGAGGTGTTGTGTTTGGGGTTTGTGTAAACCACAGGAACTGAAGAGGAAAGCTGACAACAGTGCCAGGCTTGTGTGAAATGGGTCAGGCTAAATGTTTTAAATATTAAAGAAAATATTGCTGTTCCCTATGCACGGGGCCACACAGTGACGTGTTCTGTCAGGCACAAGACATTCATTGAGGCGTCTCGTTGAGGTGGGGTGTGTTGTGTTTTAAGGGGGTTTTACCCCTCGAGGGCCTGTGCACCATGAGACTGGGTTAGTAAAACAAGCAGGTCTTTTGTAAGAGGAAGGTGTTTTCTTAACAAGAAAAAAACCGATTCCTTCTTTCTCTAAACTGCCCTGACTGCTAGGGCAGTCGTAGCCTAATGGTTAGAGAGTCGGATGGTAACCCGAAAGTCACCAGGTTAAGTCTGCTCTAGGTGTGTGTTCACTACTCACTTGGATGGGTTAAATGCACATGTAATTGTGCATTCACAACAGATGCGAATGAAGGGAATAGATTGTGATATTTCGCGCATAGTTGGACGCTTGAACTTTTTGAGCTCGCTGCATCCGCGGCTGAAGTTCAGTTCATTCGTGTAAGAAATTTGATTACCTGGAATTCAGAAGTGAATATGTTCAATTTGTCGGCTTTAGATAGCTTGTAATTTTAATATGGGTATATATTGTTCCCACCAGATTGTCCGATTTCCTCACTCACTTTCTTCTAAGCAAGACCTTTTTATTCCTGTTTCTATAAGGAGTATGTGTCGTACAGCTACGGGTGTCCACATACAGCGACAATGATTTTCTCCTTGATTTGTGTTGTATTTCTGCCTTAGCTTGCTACGTCGTAATCACGTCACTACTAGAGCAACTCCTGATTGATTAACACTAAAGTTCTGCAAAATATCGGCAAAACTTCAGATTTTTGAACTTGCGCGATTCAGGGGCAAACACCCGAAACGCTTAATTCGCACTGCGTAATTTGCAGGAGCGCAAACCTTAGTAAATTGCTTTACGTGATTCATCTAAATACTCTCCTCCTAGAAATTTTGCGTCTGAAAGGGAAACTCCTTCAAATAGATAGGCAATAGTCAGTGGCAAAAATATCTATGTCGATGCCTTTTCAGAGCTAATTTTTCTTTATTTGTCTTTAGTAAATTCTGACAGTAGTTTCTTACGGCAAAAGAGGCGCTGGCGCAAGCTGTTAGTAAATCTGGCCGTATAGACAAACCTACATAAGATTCGTTATGTACACTGTAAAAAGTTGGATCAACTTTTACAATGACTTCAATTGGTAACACCTAAAAATTTTAGTTTTTTCAACTTAAAATTTCACTTTAGTTTCACTTTAGGAAAAAAGTTTAAGTTGAAACAACTAAATTTTTTCGTGTTACCAATTAAAGTAGTTTTTAAGTTGATCCAACTTTTTACAGTGTAGAGTCGTTTGTTGATTCGTTACAAATTTCATCCATTGCCGCTCGAGATTGTTTCAAAAGTTACGACTTGGTGGTGAGATTCATACCTTTTTTTATATTAGTTCACAAGAGATTCACAAGTTTTATTTACATTATGATGTATAGTGTGTTCACGAAACGTTGATTAAAAATAAGTATTTACACAAAGCACAAATGGAGAATTTTTAAGGAAACTTTGTGACTTTTTCACCTAATTACAATTACCGAAAGCTAGTTATTATAGTTTATTAAATTTTACATATGGATAGTTTTATAACAAAATCTCATTGATTACCCTTAAAATGCCTTCATTAACCAATTGATGCCATGTGGATTACTTTTGTGAGGGATGGATGCACTTTTTTGGATGCACCATTATAAAGCTTGGAAGAACCAGGACATTGTGCTTCAGTCTTGAGCAAAGTTACTTTTATAAGTAATGTATTACAATATTAAGTAACTCCCATAAAAGTAACTAATTGTGTTACTTAGTTACTTTTCATGAAAAGTAATCCTTACGTTACTTTTTAGTTACTTTTGCGTTAATTTTTCTTGTCTAAGACTTGATCTCTTTCAGGCCTTTTGACTGAAAAGTTCTGCATTCAGAAATTGCATATTTTATTATGCACTGTCGAGCTCTGGACTTCAATCTTCGTCTCTGACTCAAACTGTTCCCGCACAGGCGTGTACGCATAGAGTGTATAATGTGATTACTTTCAGTTTTATTCAGTACATAATTTTTTTCGAAGTAATTAAACTAAAAAAAGTAACTTGCTCAAATATTAATGTGTACATTTAAAAAGTAATGTGTTATTTTACTCGTTACTTCAGAAAATAATATTATTACGTAATATTATAATAATAATATTTTATTTGTAAAATGCACCTTACTTGTAATGCATTACCCCCAACACTGGTGCTCGTCTGAAAGATAATGGGGTAAATTTCATTTCTCGGTGAACTATCCCTTTAAGTGCAGAGGTACAGTGAGTTCAGTGTGAGGCAATGTTTTTATAGGGGTGGAAAAATAGAGCTAAATTCATTACGTTAAAATAGCCAGGCCCAAAAGTTGTACATTTAAGTCCCAGTTGGTGTGACTCAACGGTAACTGTAGAGTGACCGAGCTCTCCAATGATCAAAGTATCCTTGATTAAGAAATGAATGATAAGTGAAGCCATATCGAGTTCTGAGAGTCTTAAGTTGGAACCTAAGTCACTGTGACCCATGTGACCTGTAGAGTAACTGAGATTTCCAGCAATTATTATGTGCTTCTTGATTAAAGCACCCAACCTCTGCTCGCCCCAAAGCCTACTGCAAATCAAAGTGAATGAAAAGTATCCACCAAAAATATCTGTTGTTCTTGCTCTGCCGTGTTGTGTTCCTCACCGCAGGTTCAACTTTCCTCTCCACATTCATCTCAATCCTTGTATGTCGCTCAAATTGGTTTAACATGTATCTCTCTTGTTGAGCGTCCCACTGTTTTGTCTGTTTGTGGAGCTTTGCAGAAGATGAATGGCGCTCTCGCTGATAGCTTTAAAGGTTAAGAAAATGTCAGAACAGCAGTGCTATTAGTCTCCGGTGCTCTGACGGACCCTTGAGGGGGCCATTGACTTCCTCTCGAGATTTGGGCCATGATCTATGTGTCCGGGTAATTGCTGTCTTGTTTGTTGCGTGCGATGGTTACACCAGGCCCTCTCTTGCTCTTTTCTACCATCAGCCATCTGGTTTTAAGATTGACATTTAATTTGGTCACTTATTTGGTCCAAGTCATGCTGGGATGTGGTGGCAAAGCAGATTGGCCGGTGCAAAATGGGAAAGAGTTTTATGTGATTTTTTTGTAAAGTGTTTCTTGTTTGCTGAAATGTAGGCAGTTGCTTTGGATTGTTTGTTTGTAGAGCATTTTTTTGCACGTTTGTGACCCTGGAAACCAGACAAAACCAGTCATAAGTCACACAGTGTATAAATACATATATAGCTCAAAATTAAACATTTTATGCCAAAAAGCATTAGGATTAGGGATGTCACGGTACCAAAAATCTAGTAGTCGGTACCAATACCACAAAAAGTACACGGTACTCGGTACCTAAGTCGGTACCACAGTGTGTAAAAAAAGAACAATTATACTTAAACATTTTTTTTATTAAAACATTTCAACATTATAGAAAACTTTTAAGAGCTTCTGTTTAGGTTGTCTGTGTTAATGATTGTTGACTTTTCTCCTGACTCTCCTGGTGTACATCCTCCTCTGGCTGATACTGTCAAAAAGAGAGAGAATAAGAAAGATATTTTATTTATTTAACATACTGTCTGTCTGACAATGACTAATAAATCAGCTAAAGCTACAGGTGCTAAGGTGCACTTATAAACACACGCACGTGCACATACATACACATACTCTGAATGCAAGCATTAGTTTAATATCACTCACATTGTTGCAGGATGAAAATAGTTATTAAAAACCCTTAACATTTTAATACTTCATCCAGTGACATTAGGCTACATTTTGCTGACAGGATGACTAAATGGCAATGCATGGTCGCCCATTTATAGATAGTTTATAAAGTTGCAAATGCAGTGTCATTACAAATAACTGACTTACACAAAACATTAACATATAGCATAAAGTTAGCTGGTTACACGGCATTAATGACAGCTGCCTCAAACAAACATAATATTGGGTCTGGGTTTCAAGTGTAAAATTAAAGTTTTACAGTTTGTATATAATGTTAATGTGAATTAAAACTTACCTCGAATTCTTTAAAGAGATCGGGGCATCTGTCTTTCAAGAGCTTTGCCAAATTCTATGTTTGATAGCGACAAACTACTTTAGGAAACTACTTTAGAGAGATTCCCGTGTGCTCGTGTGAGGCGTTCTTCCTCTTCTTTAACTCTTGTGGAGCGTCTCATACACACGCACGTATATGCTGCCTCCATCAGTCCCGGAAGAGTATTGCAGCCTCGGTACCTCCGGTACCAGAGAAAGCAGGTACCGTCATGTTTAAAATTTTTTTGGTATCGACTTGGTACCGAAGTATCGGTTCTCGTGACATCCCTAATTAGGATATTAAGTAAAGATCATGTTCCTGAAAACTTTATTTATCATTAGTAATATGTGTTGTTAAGGACTTTATTTGGACAATTTTAAAGGCGATTTTCTCAATATTTAGATTTTTTTGCACCTTCAGATTACAGATTTTCAAATAGTTGTTTCCATTTTTCAATATTTGCAAAAAAACAAATGCGAATTAGGTGCTTGTTCATCATGGTAGTTGGAAAATGCATTTAGTTATGATTAGGCAAGTTATAAATTTACTAGCAGTGCAACTTGTAATTGCCAAACTGAATGCTATGCAAAGAAGAAGTAATGCAGCATTTATGATGCAGGCACTAGCAGCAAGGGCATTGCGACGACGTCGAGCCCCATATAAGGGAAAGACAACGTCAGCTGATACAGCTAAACGAGCAATCACATGAGTTTAATGTTCGCTACGTCAGAATTTATCCGGCAAATGCGTTTCCACCTCCGATTATTCGCATTTACTCTTTTTCGCATAAGTAAAAAAACCTTAAAGGAATAGTCTACTCATTTTCAATATTAAAATATGTTATTACCTTAACTAAGAATTGTTGATACATCCCTCTATCATCTGTGTGCGTGCACGTAAGCGCTGGAGCGCGCTGCAACGGTTCGATAGCATTTAGCTTAGCCCCATTCATTCAATGGTACCATTTAGAGATAAAGTTAGAAATGACCAAACACATCAACGTTTTTCCTATTTAAGACAAGTAGTTATACGAGCAAGTTTGGTGGTACAGAGTGAGGCGTGGCGCTTTTCTGAGCGGATTTGGGGGAGGAGCTATGTTTTGTGGCGTAGTGGCACTTTTGGGAGTACTTCGACTCGCCTGAAAATTCCGCTCCCCTTCTCACTCTCATAATGGGAGTGGGAGGGTGTTACTGCGCCGAGTCGAAGTACTCCCAAAAGGCTATTACGCCATAAAATATAGTTCCTCTTTTAAATCCGCTTAGAAAAGCGCTACGTTTTATTTTGTACCACCAAACTTGCTCGTATAACTACTCGTCTTAAATAGGAAAAACGTTGATGTGTTTGGTCACTTCTAACTTTATCTCTGATTGGTACCATTGAATGAATGAGGCTAAGCTAAATGCTATCGAAGCGTCGCAGCGCGCTCCAGCGCTTACGTGCACGCACACAGATGATAGAGGGATGTATCAACAATTCTTAGTTAAGGTAATAACATATTTTAATATTGAAAATGAGTAGACTATTCCTTTAAGCAAGCCAGCATTTTTAAAAAAAGTTGCCAGCCAGCACCAGCATTTTTCATGATTTCCACAAAAGTTTTATGCCTTACAGAAAATGTTCTTCTTAAAATATATAAACAAACAATATATCAAATGAAAGAACAGACCTTCTGCTTTCAATAAAATAAAATAAAAAAAACTTTCATCCTACCTTCATTAGTTCTCTTTTTATCAATTTGGGTAGGTTTCTTCAAAAACACCTATATTGGCAGGGAAAGAGTTTTTTGAATTTAAATTAGAAATTTTTCAGTTCCATGACTTGTTTCCCATCGGGGTGATGGAAACCCAGCTATGGTCTGTTCCATATGGATTTAGGGATATTTCATTCACTTATTATAATATATGCTCATGTATAATCTATTCTGCATTATGAATCAACATCTATATTGATAGATAGGTCAGTTGTGTCTCATGAGTAAATCATTCATCCCATGTATTTTGACGTAAATTTCTGCGGTAACAATAACTTCACACACATTTGTCCAAATAGGAACTGTTTTCGACTCTCTGAAGATGTAAGTCCAATGGGAGTCTTCATTTTAACAAAAGTATTTTCTTTTTACTGTTTTCTCTCGCTATCTCTCAATCTCTAAAGTATCGTAGGTTGTGTATTTTCTGTCTGAGAACGTCTCTGAGGATTTTTTCTCTCTGGCAGAGAGCTGAAGCCTGACAGGAGCCCACCTGAGGGTTCAAAATTGCCCCATCATTTAGTTTCACCTTCTGTTTTTGTTTGGTTGCTCGCTAGAGGATAAAAGATTGCTCTTCAGTGGACTTGACTTAGTTCTCAGTTATGTTTTATTCATGTACTGACTTCAGATTCTGTATCAGATGTTTTATTTTAACCAACATAGACACAAATGAAATGTTTAGAGTATGGCAATTAGCATGGATTATTATAGCGCAGATTATTTGTGTTTGAGTTCACATTGAAAGAGTTTGGATTGAAGACTTTGGTATATTGCGAAATCTGAGCTCTTTTTTGAAGTTCCAGATGGATAAATATGATATTACTGTTATCTTCTCTCAAAAGAAACATCTCAGAAGCTGGAGAAAAGTTCTCCATTTGTGATATATTCATAAGATCCTATATATTTTTTTTTTTGCTGTGGATCCCAGTTACGAGTGGGAGATGATGGACTTCTGTATTTATCTGATCACCTGAATTGTGCTTCATGGACCTGAGCTCTCCGTTGAATGTTCAGCTTTGTGAGGTGCACAAAATAAGCTTAAATAACAACTCTGTATATGAACCAAAAGACTTCTGTTCTCCTGTTCTGAAAATATCAAACCACGGCGTGCACAAACACGGAGGCATTTTATTTAACAGGAGTAATCATTTTATTTTTAAAATATCCTGTTTGGGGAAACATTCCCAAAAATTACCTGTTTTCAATCTTGTATTCTTTCTTTGCAAAAAGTTCCTACAGAGAAGAAACATTGTACATGTCCAGCATGTGTTTTCAGAACGAAGGATTTTTAGAAAATAGTTCAAATTTGTGAGGAAAATAAAGTGTTCTGGATTGAGTTTATGTATTACATCATGCATGTCACAGTGAGATCATGTTGGCTAAATCTGCTGTGTTTTTCTTCAGATTGTGCTCTTACATGACTTGCAGTCCTGGCATGTGTTCAGATGTGTTCAGATGTGTTTATAGTTAACCCAGCGAGAGGAGACACGCCCGTGAGGGGCGGAGCCAAGACTAATTAACACCAGATACTGAGTGCTAACACTCTCATATCATAGTGTAACATGTATTTCAAGCATTTTTTCTAGTAGTATCTCTGTTGTGTTGACATTAGTGTTTTCTGTTTAATGTAGATTTGGGACTGAAATGGATTTGGTTGGTGTGTATTAAAGGTGCAGTGTGCAACTTTTAGAAGGACCTCTTGAATGAAATGCAATATAATATGCATAACTATATTAATAGGGGTGTTTAAAGACCTTAGAAAAAAAACTGTATTGTTTTTATTACCTTAGAATGAGCCATTTACACCGTGGGTCCCCTTACATGGAAGTCGCCATTTTGCACCGTCATGTTTTTACAGTAGCCCTAAACGTACAAACTGTTTACTAGAGCACGTTTTGTTACTATGTTATCTCAGATGACGTCATGTTTGTCCTGTGGCGGATACCGTAGCTTCTCTATGCGTTTTGAAATGGAGGAGTGAGATGTGGACTCAGCTATTGGTTGCAATTCACAATCTCACCAATAGATGCTGCTAAAAATCTACACAGTGGACCTTTAATGTATTTTTTATCTTTTGTGTAAATCCTAGATAGCTGGCCAGCTTGTCCATGTCCAAATCAAACATAAACATTTTGTGCTATTTTTTTCTTTGCATACTCTCTCACTGTATTGCACAACTAAAGAACGCAAAGCTAACATTAAGCTTATTAACTCGTTCCCCGCCATTGACGAGTCAACTTGTCAATTAAGAGAAAATGCTTTCCTGCCAATGACGAGTTTTTACGGCAATCTGTAAACGTATAAAACCTGAAACCAGCCCCTTAGGGCAAACAGTAGGAACTCTGTGTATGTTTTGATCAACGTTCTGAATCTGATCTCTAACAAAAAGTCCTTTTACAAAAATGCTATTATCTCAGCTTTTTGCTTAAAATGTGGTTTATTGAAAGAAACCTATGCATATTTGAGAGGTGATAAAAGAAAACCAATTTTTTTCATTTGATATATTATATGTTTATATATTTAAAGAAAGGCTGGCAACTTAAAAAAAAATGCTGGCCAGGAAAGGGTTAAGCTTACATTTCTGTGTTGCGTCAACAGATATGTCATGTAAGATCACAATCAATGTGTTTTTGTCCATGTTTAATAGTTATGAAGAGTGGATGTTTGGTCCAACGAGCTTGTGAGTTAAAAGTTGGTTTTAGTGTGGTTTGTTCAAGCTGGTTTGGTGCTGGTTTTGCTAATGGATCAGCATAATAGTGAAACTGATTGACCACCATGATGTTTGTAGTGAAGTTTGTAGACTACAATGTGTTGCTGGTATCCATAAGAAAAAAGAATCACATATGAGATCTCCTTAATATCTCGGCTATTTCTCCAAGACATCAATGAGATTAAATGGGAAACAAATTAAAACTTTGAAAATATTACAAATGTCTCCATTAGCATTTCAGAAGAGATCTCAACAATGTTATAAACTGAGCCAAGATCTGCCAAGTCTGCAATCAAAAGTCAGAATTATTGTAGACTCAAACATTTCTCAAAAATGTACCCAAATTGAGATTATACATATCAAAGGTCTCATTTCATACTAATTTTATTTCTCTAAAAGAAATTTCAGGAGAAACATCTGACACAAATTTGAAAAATACTTGAAACACATCTGACAACACCATAAAATCTCCTGGGCTATGAAAGAGCAACCATTGAGCAAAACAATATTTCTCTGAGTAAATCTAGTGAAGTAACAGAGACTTACACGTTTATCATGAATTTATACTTTGTTAAATTTTGTAGACAAGAGATCCTGGATAAAATCAAATCATTGTTCGTCTCATTCATCTCATATAATCTCCGTTCACTGAATTAAGTGGCCCAAATGAATGGAGACATAGATGAATGGATGAATAGCTGGATGAATGAGTGAATAGATTGATTTCAAGAGAGGGAAGTACAAAAGTTGAACTCAGGATCAACCTCCCTGTTGTGTATTGTGTTGTTTGTCGGTCCTTTGTGTGCGTGTGTGTGAAGGGGGTTGTTACATACAGAATAATGACAGAGTAGATCGAGTGAATGTTTCGTGATCTCTTTTCACTTATTCTAACTGCGAAATGTCAAATTTGAATTGATTGAAAGGAAAATTGCAGATGAATTATGGGATGCAGTGGGGGAGGGGCTGTTACCATAGAAACAAGACTATTCAAAGTTGTATGCTTAGGTAATGAGTGGGCAAGGGTCTTAGCGGCCCCCAAAGGTATTTGAGCAAACTTAAACTCTCTGAATGTCATTGCTACTCTTTTATCTAATGCAACACAAATGGTGTTTATTAAAATAAAGAAACACGAAAAACCACAAGCAACTTATGAGGAATGTTTGTTAAGAATGAAATTATAAATGAATGAGAATAAGTTTGTGTACTATTAATGAGTTGTACTGTTTTAAATATTTGGGTCATATCCAAGTTTTTGTCCCCTAAAATTTTTTTAATTTGCGTAAAATTTATTTTGTCGTCTACACTGACTAAAGTCGTGTATGGCCCTGTCCCAAATGGCACACTCTGGACTTGTGGACCTCCTCAGAGTCCACACTTTGTTGACATTATGTAGTGCAGACCTTAGGGACCCTTGACGCAAGTCCACGAGGGTGCACCAGAGTCGTATTTTGGGACAGACTCGAGCATCACGCCGGAAACAGGAAGAGAAGTTGTCCGTCGGTGTGAACTCCCATCTGTCATCTGATTGCTCTTTCGCGAGGACTTCTGGGTTGGTAAAGTGTGCGAAGCCTGCTGCAGTGCGGGCTTCCCCGAAGAGCGTAAAAAAACAAATGGGACACCCTACGGAATTGTAGACTAAGCGAACATGCGCAATTTAAGGCCACAAGACCAAAAGTCCACATGAAGTGCGCCATTTGGGACAGGGCCTTAGTGCAGACCTGAGGGACCCTTGACGCGAGTCAACGAGGGCACGCCGGGTTGTATTTTGGGACAGACTCGGGCGTCACACCGGAAATAGAAAGAGATGTTGCCCATCAGTGTGAACTCCTCCCATCCGTCGTCTTATTTGTCTAATTGCTCTTTCGTAAGGAATTCTGGGTTGGTAAACTGCGTTCAGACCTGTTGCACCGAAGACCGCATTATGGGTTCAAAGGGGGCGCTGATGAGCACACTTTGGAGCGTAAAAATGACAGATCGGACACCCTACAGACTCGTAGGCTAAGCAAGCATGCGCAATTTAAGGCCACAAGACCAAAAGTCCATATGAAGTGCGCCATTTGGGACAGAGCCTTAGCGCAGACCTTAGGGACCCTTGACGTGAGTCAACAAGGGCGCACCGGAGTCTTATTTTGGGACAGACTCTAGCATCACGCCGTAAATAGGAAGAGATGTTGCCCATCAGTGTGAAATCCTCCCATCCATCGTCTGATTTGTCTAATTGCTCTTTCGCAAGGAATTCTGGGTTGCATCAAGTGTGCAAAGGGGGCACTGATGAGCACACTTTAGAGCGTAAAAAACAAATGGGACACCCTACGGACTCGTAGACTAAGCGAGCATGCGCAATTTAAGGCCACGAGACCAAAAGTCCACATGAAGTGCGCCATTTGGGACATGGCCTTAGTGCAGACCTTAGGGACTCTTGATGCGAGTCCAAAAGGGCACACTTGAGTCGTATTTTGGGACAGACTTGAGCGTCACGCCGGAAATAGGAAGAGAAGTTACCCATAAGTGTGAACTCCTCCCATCTGTCGTCTAATTTGTCTAATTGCTCTTTCGTAAGGAATTCTGTGTTGTAAACTGCGTGAAGCCTGCAGCACCGAAGACCGCATCAAGGGTGCAAAGGGGGGTGCTGATGAGCACACTTTGGAGCGTAAAAAACAGATGGGACACCCTACGGACTCGTAGACTAAGGGGACATGCACAATTTAAGGCCACGAGACCAAAAGTCCACATGAAGTGCGCCATTTGGGACAGGACCTTAGTGCAGACCTTAGGGACCCTTGACGCGAGTCCACGAGGGCGCACCGGAGTCGTATTTTGAGACAGACTCAAGCACCACGCCGGAAATAGGAAGAGACATTGCCCATCAGTGTGAACTCCTCCCATCCGTCGTCTGATTTGTCTAATTGCACTTTCGCAAGGAATTCTGGGTTGGCGTTCAGACCTGCAGCATCGAAGACCTGCAAAGGGGGCGCTGATGAGCACACTTTGGAACGTAAAAAGACAGATGGGACACCATACGGACTCGTAGAGTAAGCAAGCATGCGCAATTTAAGGCCACTAGACCGAAAGTCCACATGAAGTGCACCATTTAGGACAGGACCTTTGTAGACACAAGACTGTCTTATGCCAGTCTGTAACTATTTTACGCTTCAGCATATTAGTGTCTAATTTTGTACGCATCCATTCGTACGTTTTCTTACACTTTGCTTTTGACCAAGTGACGGTGTCACTGCCACCTCATAAAATAGATATGTTTTGCGATTAAATAAGGTTGGTAGGCATAAGGTTTTTACTAGATTTTTTTACAATATTTTATTTGTTAAATATTACTTTATAACACTAGTTGTCAATTATACACAATTTCTATGTAAGTAAATAGTTAATCTTCGAAAGGTTAAACAGTAGGGCTGATGTAATAGATTAGTTAATTATGGAGAAAACCACCCAGCCATATGGTATATGCATGTATCACCCATCTGATGTATACCTTTACTTAAAGACAAAAAGTATCCAGTCTTTCTGGTGTCAGATGTTTAGTGGACCAATTCTCATAGTTAATGTGATGAATTACATCTGTGTGAACTTTACAGAAAACGATGTTAGGTCTGAGAAAAGTTACAGCGTATTTGTCTTCAAGCATCCCTTAGTGTGATATTTCATTATGTAATGCAGAGACATTTATACATTTTTAGGTGTGACTAACATTTGAATACTTTGCGTATGAGAGCAGTGCAATTTTAACACTCGCGTCCCCTCCGTCTGCATGCGTCTAACACGCACATGACCGTCGTGCCCTCAGCAGCCTCCCTCCATTGAGAAAGTTAACAGTTTGTTTTTCACAGGACTGAATGCTTCACTGCACACATCACTGAAGAGCCCCCCTTCACGCTGGACCAGCCCGTCCGTGAGAGGCTCACCAAAATAATTTCACTCCCCGGTTGCGTAAAACAAATCCGAAGTCTCTGCGGGATGCCGTCTCCTGATATGAATTCTTGGTGACACCTCGGTCTTGGTGAGTACGCTGCTGTTTTCTCATCTGTTCACAAAACTGTCCACTTACTCTAAACCATTTCATCCTGTTGCACTCTTCATTCTTTCATCCTGGAAGCAGTTTTGTCCACATGTCTCTGTTGTCTTTGTGTTATTTTGTATCGTATGAAATTTCTTCTTCTCTCCACACTTGCATCGGGATCTTTTGTCTTCTCTTTTGGTCTCGGCGCGTCTATGTTGAGATATTCTGATAAACAGTTTGGCCGTCATCTCCAGACCTCCCCATTGTGTGTCCAATTCTCTTTGTTCTCTCATCCTATGGCGTTGCCCCCTGTGTTTATGTGTGTGTGTGTGTGTGTGAGTCTGACAACCTCAAGTGTGTCTGTCTGGCTCTGAATAGATGGAGATACTATGCGGGAATTTAGCAATATTGTTTATGGTGTCACGTTTTGTTTCTTTACATTCGTCTGTCTGTCAATCAGTCTCACTTCCCATTCTTTGTCTTTTCTGTTCAATTTGTTTGGGATTAAACCCAATTAAATTCAAATTATATGTTTAATTTATATTAAAATTGATGTTATTGTACATTTCTGTCTGTTTAGTGCAGTTTACCCATGTAATGTATCTTGATTCATTTTTAAATTCAGGTTTAAATGTATACTTCTATATATATTTATATTGTTTCATTTCACTTTGGTTTCACTTTATTTTAAATGGGTTCAAAATGAACACACTTTTGTTGTCACATGTTAACAAATACAAACATACATAGAAATTTACTTACACAACAACATTTTCTGCACTTCAGTACAAATATCTAAAGATTCTTAAAATAATAAGTCTAGTTATTAGACAAAAATATACAACTTAAGTGAATTTGTGCTTAAAACAAGCAAAAAATCTGCCAATGGGGTAAGAAAAATTTTCTTAAAAGATTTTTTTTCTTACCCCACTGGCATATATATCTATACACTGCAAAAAAAAAAAAAATTCTTAGTATTTTTGTCTTGGTGTAGGTATTAGACCAAAAATATCAAATTTAAGTGATTTTGTGCATAAAACAAGCAAAAAAATCTGCCAATTTTTCTTGAGAAAATATTTTTTTGCTTACCCCATTGGCAGATTTATACTAAGTGTTATATTCACAAAATACTAAGATTTTTTTTTTATTTTCAAGAAAAAATTTCTTAGTATTTTTGTCTTGTTTTCAGTTAAAATATCAAAAAATTCTTACATTAAGATGCTTTTTCTTGATGAGCAAAATGATCCAAGAAAATAAGTCTAGTTTTTAGACCAAAAATATCAAATTTAAGTGATTTTGTGCATAAAACAAGCAAAAAAAAATCTGCCAATGGGGTAAGCAAAAAAATCTTGAATTTTTTTTCTTAAACACTAAATTCAAGAAAAATCAAGAAAAATTCAAGAAAAAATTTGTTTACCCCATTGGCAGATTTTTTTGCTTGTTTTATGAACAAAATCACTTTTTATATTTTTGGTCTAAAAACTAGACTTATTTTCTTGGGCCGTTTTGCTCATCAAGAAAAAGCATCTTAATTTAAGAACTTTTAAAAAAAAATTCTAAAAACAAAACAAAAATACTAAGATATTTTTTTCTTGAAAATCATTTTTTGCAGTTTATTGAATTGTTTTAAACACAAATTTACTTAAATTGTATATTTTTTGTTTAAAACTTAGATTTTCTTAGGTCATTTTGCTCATCAAGAAAATGCATCTTCATTTAAGAATTTTTTGATATTTGTACTGAAAACAAGTAAGAAAGTATTTTTTACAGATTGTGTTGGCTTGTTTGTATAAAAAGTGAAGTAATACTTCATTAGTTTTTCAGAAAATATATAGTAAGAAATCCTAAACAAATTATAAACAAAGTATGCAGAGTTAATGCTAATATTAAAGGGATAGTTCACCCAAAAATGAAAATTTTGTCATTATTTACTCACCCACATGGTGTCTCAACATTGCTTGTTGTGCTGAACACAAAGAAAGATATTTTGAGCAATGTTTGTAACCAAACAGTTTGGAGCACCAGTATTTTTTTCCTACTATGGAAGTCAATAATGCTTTAGAATGGCTTGATTATAAACATTGCTCAAAAATGTTTCCTTTAAAGGAATTTATACAGGTTTGAAACAACTTGAGGGTAAGTAAATGATGACAAAATGTTTGTTTTTGGGTAAATTTAATTTCTAGAAAATCTAAACTATCATAATAAATAAAATTTAAAGCGATAGTTCACCCAAAAATGTTTTAACAAACTGGTTTTTGCTACTGTACCTTTAAGGTTTTCATATTTAAATGATTATGATTGTCAAACCTTCATATTCCGGCATAATTCATCAGGGTGGGTCAAGTTATGGTTGTGATGTCATCAATTTTTTTGTAGTACTATAAAACTAGTGTCAAAAATGGCCTAGGTGTGTGACTTTGAATTGAAAATATTTGAATGTCTCTGCATAAGTATGTTTGTAACCTGTTCATGACCCCTATTCACTTCCATCCATAGTATTATTTTTTCCTACTATGGAAGTAAATGAGGCTCAAGATTGGTTTGGTTACAAACATTCCTCAAAATATCTTCCTTTGTGTTCATCAGCACAAATAAATGTATCCAGGTTTGTAACAACATGAGATTGAAAAAACGATTTTTGGTGAACTATCCCTTTAAGGTTCTGAAAACTTTAGTCTACGTGTGCACATCATTGTCCATTATTGAAAGGCAGCTGTTGATGTACAGCGATAAACAAATATGCAAATATATTATACGCAGCTGTGTCCTGGTATTGTATTGTATTCAAAGCCTTCAAAGTTAATTTAAACGTTCGCTTTCATCTGCTTTAGTTTCATTAATACACAGATTTATGTGATCATACACTGTTTGGGCAGATGCTTCCATCAGACTTTCTTTACGGCACAAAGGAACTAAAGATATTCAGAGAAAATGAGAAGATTGAGAGAAAAACGAGTGAAACGTGAAAGGAGTGAGGATGGACGCGGTGAAAGGCTCGTCTTGTTGCCGTGCTGTTTAAGATTCTGTCCGGTGCGCGAGTCCTCGGTCAGGGCTGAACGAGAGCGCTCGGCTTTGGCGCACGACCACGTGCTCGCTCACAACGGCTGTGTCGCTCAACGGACTTCATTCACGTGCTAAAGAGCCTTCGCTTTGGCAGATAGTTGGCCGGTCGCACAGAGCGGCCTTTCACACTGAGACGGTGAAGAAGTGGAAGTCGTGTAAAAAATAACATCTAAAAGAAACTGTTTCAGAGATACAACAAATATCTGTGAAAACATGGTTTTTCTGAACTTGGTTTTCGTTTTGGATGGCCGGGTTGGCGTGATGGTCGGCTGACTTGCTTTTGAGTTCAAAGATCCAGAGTAGGGCTACAGTTCATTCTGGGTATCTGTTTTGGGGATAAAGGTTTTGGTTGTCTGACCCCTTTTTAGGGCTCTGGGGAATTGAAAGTGGCCAAGCTGTCTTGGGCAAAAGTGAGATATTATCTAGTTTTTAGGGCAATGAAAATGTTTTTTTTTTTTGATCAGGTATCTTCATCAGAGAATTTGGCAAATTAGCTGTTTATGCTTGTTAGATTTTCAATCTGGTACACAACACATGACAGTACAAGCTTGTCACACTGTGCATTTACAATCTGACATTTTCGTGTTATTCTTGTATATGTTTAGGGGTCTAGAACAAATTTCCATTAAAGTATTTTAAAGTAAACCTATAATGGTTCTGAGATAGTATAGATAGTTCATCGAACGCATGTGTGTTGTCATGGTTAGAACAGATGTGTTAAAAACAACACAATCAGTGTTAGTTTAGGCACAACACACTAAAGGAGGTCGCACACGGACGCGCAGCTCAGCGCCGCGGGATGCGTCGAGTCCCGTCTAGGACAACTCGGAGGTATTGTAAACCGGAAGTGCACATTAAATAGCGTGAGCTTAGTCAGATAGCATCTACTTCAAAATATACATTAGCAGCCAATGTTCATCGTTAATGATTTGGGACAAATATGATGTCATTTAATGTTAAACTATGTGCCGCTCTGTGGCGTGACAGGGATTTAAGCAACTTCCTGAGTCAAAGCTGGGCGCCGCGGACAGGCGTCACCTGTCGGCACCGGGGTGCGTATACTCATAGAAAACAATGTGTTCGATTAATGTAAAACGGCGCTGAGCTGCGTGTCTGGTGTGAAACCCCCTTAAATGCGTTGTCCCAGAATCCACACATCTCTGTCTTTAACACAACTTGTGTTATATTTTAACACAAAATCAACACAAAATAATACATAATGTGTTAAAAGCTTAACACACAAAGATGTGTAAATCCTTTTTAAGAGTGGCGCGCCTTAAACGAAGTGAGCTTCCGGTCCGTTGTGGCCTTGCACACACTGCATATTAATTCGGTTGTCACTTCACTTTTTAATCCTGTTCTGTACACACACAGTTCAGTAATTTACGGGACTGACAACCACATTATACAACCGAAATGACTCTCTCAAAATGCAGGAAGTGACCATCTTTACATTTTTTTTTACAGAAACTCTGCATAGTGTGTACATAATCGAACTGAACAACTAGTTGTTGAAGTATTTAAACGTGCATCATGGATATGTCATGAAAAAATAAATGCCTATAAAGGGAAAAAAGTCTTATGGGCGGTGCAAAAAATGGCAGAGGGACGAGCGTTTGCTTTCCAGTGTTGCCAGATCTTGCACAAAAAAAATTTGCGAACAAGAAAAATAAACGGAAATAAATTGAAATGCTTTACCTCAAAGATCAAAATATTGGGACCGGCACCTTCACACTTTAATAATATCAAAATTTGATTGCTTCATGAGCCAAAAGCCATAAACGGTTAAGCTCCACAACGGTATGTAAGCAAAAAAAAGACATGGCAACACTACAAGACAAATGCGTACAACACACAACGCCAAGAAGGAGGTTTATTGCAAAACATAACGCTGTAATATTATTTTGGTCAAAGCTGAATGATAAACACGCGAGACAGCAGAACGTTGCTATTGTTACCTCTGTGTCAATGATCGCATTTTCCGGAGTGAGAAGCTTTATTTGGGGATTTACTCCCGCATTTTAATGTGGTTGTCACTCCCGAAAGTTTGTCTGTCTGGCTAGTGGCTAAACTGATCTCGGAACAAATACTTTGTCGAAAATAAAAAATTTGGTTGGTTAAAGAAGAGAGGAGACGACGAGCATCTACTGCTGAAACCTTAGGTCTATAGATGGTTTCATCGGACACACTTGTGGTGACGCGATTACGCATCTGAGCGGAACTTAACCTCCGGTCTTTGTAGGTTTAATGGTCTGACTAGTTGCTAAACTGAACTCTGGAACAAGTACCTTATTGAAAATAACAAATGTTTTGGTTTGCTAAAAATGAGGGAAGGCGGTGATCATGGATTACCGCTATTTGATTGGAGGTTTGGCAGCCGATATGTATTATTAACATAATATAGTACACATTTCACACAGTAACGTTAGCTCAGTGTCGTTTTTAATACGCTTTAGCTATGATTTGAATTAAGGTAATCTACTTGTTGTTTATTTTGCTTATTATCAGAAATAAACTACTCTAAAAGGACTATATTATTGTTATTTATTCTTAGCTGAGTTTACCGGATGTTACGTGTGTTCCACGAAAGCCGTTTGTTTATGTTGTTACTGCTATACATTTTTACACTTCAAGAACTTTTGCAAAGTAGGAAGCCAAACTTAATAGTGTTTAGATGCGATTATTCTGTAACATCTGGACTGGATTGAAGGCTCCAGCTGTCTCGGCGTACCTGAGTTCACCTTGAAACATCTCTGGTGATTTCAGCTACATATTTTCGCTTTTCTTGTCTTTCTCACTCTTGCCTGGATCAGTACCCAGCAAGCAATTTTGGCTAAAACCAGGCTAAATTTGGGCTGTCAGTGAAAGTCTAAAAGACGTCTACCATAGCCCAAGAAAACATGATACGTATAGTTTTAAAACAAATGAAAGCAAACACCTTGCACACCTGTTGACTTTGCATATATGTTGGAATATCATACATCTTCAAGTTATTTTGGCAAAAATGTCATGTAACCAAATTCAAGGTTATTCAGGGTAGTAGTGGGTTACTTAACTGGACTATATTGAGTCTATAGTTAGCTGTCATTTCAATGTCTCGGGTTTTGCTTGCTGAATAGTTACATTCCATTACCCTTCATAATTGTGCAAATTGAAATTGGGAGTTGAAAATTGGCCTAACCCTTACGAAAATTAACCATGGTTTTACTACAAAAAAACATATTTTTTTGTTTTATCTGTAGTAAAACCATGGTTTATTTTCACAAGGGTTAGGTCACAAAATAACTGGTTTTGACAGCCATGGTTTTCAAAAACCATACACTATAATTTTTTACACATTGTTTTGTGTTATCCTACTTTTTAAACACATTTTGTGTCATTTCGTTTTGATTTTGTGTTCAAATAAATTAAAGGGACAACACAATGTAGAGTGTAGTTAAACCATGGTTAGTGTAGTAAAACCATAGTTTTGCTGATAGTAATCAATACACCAAAAACCATGGTTCCTACACTTTTAACGCAATTAAACCATGGTTACTTTTTGTAAGGGAATAGAAACACGTCAATTTCGCAAAACTCCCAAACAGTATATTACAAAAGTTTTTGCACCCACATGAGGTGGTTTTTCAAGCTTTTTATAAGGTAATACGTTGCGAAACTACAATCTGCTTTGCTAAAAAAAATTGGCTAGCGCAGTGGCTGCGATATACGTAAACCTACCAACATCAATCGCCATGAGCATTGGAATAACTTATCGCAAGAGGAAAAAATTACTTTTCAATCCCATAACATCGCTTAATGAAAACGGCGTCATTTCGCAATAGTTTTTTATTGATATTTAGAGAATATTGCAAAAGTTTTGCGCAAATCTGTAACCAGGCTAGTGTTTTGATGTTGCAGGGCTTGTAAAGCATTAAGACTGTGTTTATCTGTGACCTTATACTACAGATTAGCATTGAGTCTTGTGTTTATAGCAGACATTTTCATGGATTAGTTGCCTTTCGCTAATGTGCTCAAGAAAAGCCTCTGAGATCAAAAAGGGAATTTCGGTGGAATTTAGCTCTACACCCTTCATATTTGCCATCATTATTCATGTTACACGCAAAACTTCAAGGGGTTCATCATTGAATCATTGCATAAGCTATGATTGTAACATTTTAACCCAACCGTCAGTATACCCAACCATTGTAAGTATATGTGGCAAGACAAAATTAGAAATGTAATATAGCATTATTGTGAAATATTAGAATACCCTTATGAAAAACTCAAAACAAAACTCAAAAAAAATCTGGTATACTAACACGCATTCTTTGAATTTTTCAGTCACAATCTAAATTAGTTAGATAAGTTTATAACTCTCAATGACCCTGTACTAAGATAAGAGTTGTGTGTGATTGTTGTTTGTGTTTATGTATGACTTGGCAACAAACTTTGACCTCATTTATTCACTCCTCTTTTCATATCTCATCTATTAACCCAGCAGTAATGGGTCCAGACGGGTCGGCCCACCTAGTCTATCCATTGTCTGACCCTGGACTCCCTTTGGGTATATTTGTCATTGCCATCACTGGCTTTCACGGCCCTCACTCACTCTCTCGCTCTATGTCAGCACTGATGAGACTAAGAAGGTGGGCATGAATAGGATGAATATGGGGGTATTAGGGGGATTTGGGGGATTGAAGGGTCTTTTGCTATTGAGTTGCATTAGACACGGTTGGCGCTGAGCTGTCCGCTGCACCACGTCGTACCCGGAGCCAAAAAAGAGCAACAGTCTGCCGGCATGAAATCTGTGCCCGCCAAATAATGTTTATGCGTTTATACTGATAAAAAATTCAATATGCACTTTGAATGCAATTTAAGTCGCTTTAGATGAAATCAGTACACACAGGAAGTGTAAAATCGACATAATTTTGTGAATGACAGGTGTTTAGATTCTGTGTATATCTTTGAAGTTTTCTGCAAAGTTCTGCGTGTCCATATGGGCCTGTTGTAAAACATCAGACCGGACGATGTTTGCCGTGTGTTTAAGTAAAACCAAGACAGATGCTTCATTGGTTTCAGTGGGACGTCAGGAAGTGTATGTTTAAGTGTGATTAAGCATGTGTTTTTACATGTGTGTGTTTACCAGAGGGCTAACAGGGAAGTTTGTGTTAACTTAAAACTACATCAGGCTTATGTAAGATCTCAGATGAGTGTTTACATGATGATTTTAGCTGTGCTGCCACACGTCTAATGGAAAGATTAACTATCAGAGGTCTGTAAGGTCCTGGCGGGACACCGCAGGATCCTGTTGATTTTCATGACGAGCTGTGAGTTTATTCAAAACCTCTTTCTCTGAAGTTTATTGGCCTGTTGTTTCATGAATGCATACGCTCCTCCTCATCTGATGGTTATACCAAAATCAATGTCATGTTTTAGAAATGCATTGATTGTATTAAAACAGCCACAGGTTTTGGATGAGCTCCAGTCATCTGCACTATCACTGATGAGAGAAGAGAACTGAAGGTTAGAAATAAGAAAAATAACACATTGACAGGAGACTACAGGAGAAAAACAAAGACATCTCTCAGCTTTCCTGTTATAATGTATATGGCTGTTTTCTTAAATATCTGTCGGTCTGATTATATGTCTGTCTGACTTGAAAAGTAATTGTTTGATTATCTAGCTGTTGGTCTGTCTGATATCTGTCTGTCTGTATGTATGTCTGATTATCTGTCTGTCTAATTATCTGTCTGTCTGTGTGATTGATTGATTGATTGATTGTCTGTCTGTCTGTCTAATTATCTGTCTAGTTATCTGTTTGTCTGTCTAACTATCTGTCTGATTATCTGTCTGACTGTCTTTCTAATTATCTGTCTCTGACTGTCTAATTGTCTGTCTGATTATCTGTCTGTCTGTCTGTCTGTCTTTCTATTTATCTGTCTCTATCTGTCTGTCTGTCTGTCTGTCTGAATATCTGTCTGTCTGATTATCTGTCAAATTGTCTGTCTGTCTGTCTGTCTGTCTGTCTGTCTGTCTGCATATCTGTCTGCATATCTGTCTATTGTTTGTCTGTCTGATTATCTGTCTGTCTGTCTGACTGACTGACTATCTGTCTTTCTAATAATCTACCTGTTGAATTGTCTGTGAGTCTGATTATCTGTCTGTCTGTCTAATTATCTGTCTGTCTGATTATCTGTCTATTTGTCTGGTTATCTGTCTGCATGTCTTATTATCTGTGTGTTTCTTGCTGTCTGTCTGTCTGTCTGTGTGTCTGTCTGTCTGTCTGTCTGTCTGTCTGTCTAATTATATGTCTGATTATCTATCTGCCTGTCTGATTATCTGTCTATATGTCTGATTATCGGTCTATATGTCTGATTATCTGTCTGCCTGTCTTATTATTTATGTGTTTCTAACTGTCTGTCTGTTTAATTATCTGTTTAATTGTCTGTTTGTCTGACTAATTATCTGTCTGATTATCTATCTGCCTGTCTTATGTATGTGTTTCTAACTGTCTGTCTGTTTAATTATCTGTTTAATTGTCTGTCTGTCTGTCTGACTAATTATCTGTCTGCCTGTCTTATTATCTGTGTGTTACTAACTGTCTGTATGTCTGATTATCTGTCTGTCTAATTATCTGTCTGTCTGATTGATTGATTGATTGATTGATTGTCTGTCTGTCTGTCTAATTATCTGTCTAGTTATCTGTTTGTCTGTCTAACTATCTGTCTGATTATCTGTCTGTCTGTCTGTCTGTCTTTCTAATTATCTGTCTCTGACTGTCTAATTGTCTGTCTGATTATCTGTCTTTCTAATTATCTGTCTCTGTCTGTCTAATTGTCTGTCTGATTATCTGTCTGTCTGTCTGTCTGTCTGTCTGATTATCTGTCTTTTAACTTATCTGTCTCTATCTGTCTGTCTGAATATCTGTCTGTCTGATTATCTGTCAAATTGTATATGTCTGTCTGTCTGTCTGTCTGCATATCTGTCTGTCTGATTATCTTTCAAATTGTTTGTCTGTCTGATTATCTGTCTGTCTGTCTGACTGACTGATTATCTGTCTTTCTAATAATCTACCTGTTGAATTGTCTGTGAGTCTGATTATCTGTCTGTCTGTCTAATTATCTGTCTGTCTAATTATATGTCTGATTATCTATCCGCCTGTCTGATTATCTGTCTATATGTCTGATTATCTGTCTAAATGTCTGATTATCTGTCTATATGTCTGATTATCTGTCTGCCTGTCTTATTATTTATGTGTTTCTAACTGTCTGTCTGTTTAATTATCTGTTTAATTGTCTGTTTGTCTGACTAATTATCTGTCTGATTATCTATCTGCCTGTCTGTTTATCTGTCTGATTATCTGTCTGCCTGTCTTATTATTTATGTGTTTCTAACTGTCTGTCTGTTTAATTATCTGTTTAATTGTCTGTTTGTCTGACTAATTATCCGTCTGATTATCTATCTGCCTGTCTGATTATCTGTCTGCCTGTCTTATTTATGTGTGTGTTACTAACTGTCTGTATGTTTTATTATCTGTCTGATTATCTATCTGTCAGGCTATGTTTACATTAATGCGTTTATCCTTTAAAACGCGTTACTTTTGCTACGTTTACGCCTTTCATCTACACTACATCACCGTTTTCGACCCTCATAAACGGATTCGTTCGCAAACGCTGAAGACCCTGTTTTAGTTTGAGAACTCAGACGTTGCTCTGAGTGTAAATGAACGTAGACGGAGTCTTATGTAAACGAACAGCTGATGTTAACGTGACAGCGCATCATTTTCAATGAAAAAATATTTTTATTCAGGTAAATGGAGGTTTGCAACGGAGGTTTTGCCAAAAATAGTAGGCTAAACATCTACCAACCAGCTATTATAAACGCTATATCGGATTGTTTTAACATGCATCCTTATAGATAATGACAATGTCTGTTTTATATTAATGTTTGAGTATTGTTGGGTTTAATGTGTTTATGTTTTGTTTAAATTTAGTTAGCTTACGAAAGATAGACTGTAATTTTAAACGCCATATAGGGCGTTGCAAAGGCCAATATGAAGGGAGAATTGTAATGGGTCAGACATTATTTTCCAGTTTAATGTAAGTTTTGTTTGCTACTTTAAAATGAATTTCGTTTCAGATAAATTGTCTCTTAATTTTAATCGATGTTTTGTTGATAAGTTTTGTGAATATAAATTAATAAAAACAATAAACTCAACGTCATTAATATAATGCTTGTTTAGGCGCTTGCGCTTTTATTTGTGTGTTGCCACCGGAGGACGTGCACAGACCTCGCACACTTATAAAAATTAATGCAATAAGCATTTCGGGTAGGCTAAAGCAACACTTCACCTCTTACTATGTTTGATTGAAGTTTGCATTTGCTGAAATTTATTTTTGCTTTAAGTTTGCTATACTGTTTAGTACTGTTTACTTGAATGCTTTCTTTTTAAATCATAAAGACCTTTCTGTTTAGTTATAAAATCAAAATTAGCCTATTAATCATATTAATATGTTGTAGGGGGGATAGAACAGTATAAGTGTTTATGTTTTGTTTAAATTTAGTTAGCTTACGAAAGATAGACTGTAATTTAAAACGCCATATAGGCGTTGTAAAGGCCAATATGAAGGGAGAATTGTAATGGGTCAGACATTATTTTCCAGTTTAATGTAAGTTTTGTTTGCTACTTTAAAATGAATTTCGTTTCAGATAATTTGTCTTTTAATTTTAATCGATGTTTTGTTGATAAGTTTTGTGAATTTAAATTAATAAAAACAATAAACCCAACGTCATTAATATATAATGCTCGTTTAGGCGCTTGCACTTTTAGCTAACCTTATTCTGTGTTGCTAGCGGAGGACGTGCACGGACCTCGCACACTTTTAAAAATTAATGCAATAAGCATTTCTGATAGGCTAAAGCAATACTTCACCTCTTACTATGTTTGATTAAAGTTCGCTACTGTTTAGTACTGTTCACTTGAATGCTTTCTTTTTAAATCATAAAGACCTTTCTGTTTAGTTATAAAATCAAAATTAACCTATTAATCATATTAATATGTTGTAGGGGGGAGATAGAACAGTATAAGACTTTCCCAAACACATTTCTATAGGTTCAAAAATAGTGTCTGTTATAGTTGCCAGCAAAGGACCCATGTATGACTTTTTGTCAATATCGCACACCCCCTAGGCTGCGTAAACGCGCAAAGGTAAGCTATTATTAGAGTAATAAGTTATTTTACACTTTTATGCGCATGCCCAGTTACATGATTGGTCATGTTTCATGCGTTTATGGTGGTGTATAGTGTGGATGAAGATTCTTTTTAAAATGCCAGTATAAACGAGGATCGTTTTCATTTTAAAATGCCGTTTTAAAACGCAAATGCTCTAATGTAAACATGGCCTCAGTCTGATTATCTGTTTGTCTGCCTGTCTGATAATCTGTGTGTTTTTACTCATCTGTCTGTCTGATTATCTGTCTTATTATTTATGTGTTTCTAACTGTCTGTCTGTCTAATTATCTGTCTGATAATTTATTTGTCTGTCTGTCTGCCTTTCTGATTATCTGTGGGTTTCTAACTGTTTATGTCTGTTTGATTATCTGTCTGTCCATCTGTTTATCATGTTGTCTTTTTGTTTGATTGTTAACATTTGTCTGTTTAGTTACAGTTTTGGAGAAGCTTCTCAGAATTTTGTAGTTTCCGTAGTTTACAGATTGTTTTGAAATGGTTCATTTACGGTCATGCTGGCCTTTGGGAAAACTCTTTGTTCAAAAATAGAATCGGACACAATTTTATCATTATTAGCTAATGTCTCATATAATAAACTTTGTCTTTAAAATCATCATCTCTCTTCAGGACCCTTGCCTCATTCCAAAGTACAAGAGTGCCTGATGCGGTAACCATGACAACATCGCCGCCACAGATGGAGCGACTGTGCTTCACAGGACTATTAGTACACCTTGTCCTGCTATCTTTCGTCACATCACAGACCTCATCATCTTCACCGACCTTTGACCCCAAGTCTTTGCCCTCTCTACCTGAAGAGTGTCAGAGAAAAATGCACCCGGTTACGTCCTACACAGGTGGGTGTAAAATACCTCATTCTTCTCCGCCCTTTATATCACTCACATTCAAAGTCTACAATCTGAGCTTTTAAGATCTTTTCCCAAAACATCTTGCTTTTTTTGTTCTGCATAATCAGATTTTTTTACTGTCAACCAAACCCCAGTAAAACCAGCAAACTATATCTGTTCTAAGGTTGAAACTAGTCAGCTGTCAGCCTTAACAGTCAAACCCGTGTGTTTTCAGCAGGTTTGAGCATCTGCTGTTCAGATGTAAAGGTCTAACACAGCTGTGTGTAATGTCAGGATAAAGCAGATGTTGAAGCTTACTGCTATATAAGCAGAAACACAAGCTGCTTTGTGTGTTATACCACTAAAACCTTAACAGCTTTGCTAGACTATGTTGTAGACATAGTGTCTAATGTGAGCATTTGTGAATTAAAGCAAAACCGAGGCAGATGTACCTATACACCTTATTTAGTCTGCCGCCATGTTGATTTCAAACAGAGGCTGTGAGGGATGGATGTCCAGAGCGTGCGCTTTAAACCTATTGTTTGTATCAGGATGCTGGTCATTCAGCCATCAAAACAGAAAATACATAGTTTTTAAAATGTATACAGTAACGAAGATAACCCAGGGTTGGGCACATTGTGAAAAGCCCTATTAAGAGTTGTGTGTCAATGATTTTTGGGTAATGCAGTCTGTGCTACTAAAACAGTGTGTGCAAAAAACCCGATAAAATGCTTTTTAATTCTCATTGGATTTCCCTCCTGTGCTTACATCTGTCAACGCTGCTGTCTCACCGCTAACTGTGGTGTGTGCTCTGATCTTCTGTTCTGTAGCTCTGAGCCCGTGGATGTTTTCTTTCTCGCTACCTGGAGTGAACGATTACTCGCCCCTCACGCTTGACCTCTCCAGAAACCAGCTGATAGTTGGAGCCAGGTAATACATAGACACAACGCACACATACAAGGTTACCTCATCTAATGTGTCTGTCATACCTAAAACATCTTTTTCTGTGTAGAAACCATCTCTTCAGGCTGAGTCTGAGCAATGTCTCTCTCCTGCAGGTACGATATCTCTCTCTCTCTCTCCATATTCTCCTATCCGTATGTGAATGCAGTCATCCTCATTTGGAAATGGATATGAAGCAGCTGTTTAGATCTACTCATACCAGACACACACATACAAAAACAATCACCTGTAGCACCACAAGTCGCTTTGGATAAAAGCGTCAATAAAAATGCTTAAATGTAATGTTGGTATTGACGCATACACCTGTGTTGTTCGTATGCAGCTCAACAGTATTATCCTGATTCAACCCTGGACCACAAAACCAGTCTTAAAAGGATAGTTCACCCAAAAATGAAAATATTGTCATTAATGACTCACCCTCATGTCGTTCCAAACTCGTAAGACCTCCTTAAACACAGTTTAAGACGTTTAAGATTTAGTCTGAGAGCTTTCAGACCCTCCATTGAAAATCTATGTACGGTATACTGTCCATGTCCAGAAAGGTAATAAAAACATCATCAAAGTAGTCCATGTGGACATCAGTGGGTCAGTTAGAATGTGTTAAAGCATCCAAAATACATTTTGGTCCAAAAAAAAAAAAAATTACGACTTTATTCAGCATTGTTTTCTCTTCCGGTTCTGTTGTGAACCGCGTGCACGAGACTGCAGTGACGCTGCTGACATATGACGCTGCTGATGTACGACGCTGCTGACGTGTTATCTGGTGTGCCCCAGCTTTTTTTTTTGGCGCTCGAGCTTTGTTTACAGTCTGAGGGAAACACGTCATCCGCATCACTGCAGTCACGTGACTTTAATCTCGCGCATGCGCTTCACAACAGATGCGGAAGAGAAGACAATGCTGCATAAATTTTTGTTATTTTTGGACCAAAACGTATTTTCGATGCCTCAACAAATTCTAACTGACCCACTGATGTCCACATGGACTACTTTGATGATGTTTTTATTACCTTTCTAGACATGGACAGTATACCGTACATAGATTTTCAATAGAGGGTCAGAAAGCTCTCAAACTAAATCTAAAACATCTAAAACTGTTTTCCAAAGATGAACGGAGGTCTTACAAGTTTGGAATGACATGAGGGTGAGTCATTAATGATATTATTTTCATTTTTGGGTACACTATCCCTTTAAGTCACACAGGTATATATGTAGCAATTGCCAACCATAAAATTATAATTTTTTTAAATGCCAAAAATCATAAGGATATTAAGTAAAGATCAAGATTACCATAAATATATCCAAAATGTATCTATCATTAGTAATATGTGTTGCTAAGGACTTCATTTGGACAACTTTAAAGGCGATTTTCTCAATATATTTTTTTTGTATCCTCAGATTCCAGTTATTTCAAGTAGTTAATAGTATCTCAGCCAAATATTGGAAAAGCTTATTTATTCAGCTTTCCGGTGATGTGTAAATCTAACTTTTAGAAATTACCCTTTCAAATACTTTGAAATAGACAAATAGTTTGCATCGACAAAGCGGTTTATTAAGGTTAATTCAGATTTTTCACCCTGTGGTTTTATTTTCATGAAAGTAAAGCACATTTGCCCCTCAAATTCTCACAAAAAACTCATATACCTTTTCATTACAGTAGAATAAAAAATATTTTTAATATTGCACATAAAAAATATTACTTCCTTTAACTTATGGTGGTCTTCATCATTGTATTACAGCAATGAGAAACAGCACTGAAAATCATTGGCGGCCAATGACTTCTCTTTTAAAATATGTGTTCGTTGTGTCATGTGAACCTATGTGCCTCATGTCAAAATAAGTGCCTGCTGCACACGCGTCGAAAGTGTTTATGATAAAAGGGACGCTCACATTCACAAAATACTCGCAAGACACTAACTTAACACTAAATTCTGATTACACATGAGATTAAGCAAGTATCTGGCAAACGTAAGCGTCTCTTTTATCATAAACCACTTTGAAGGGTCTGCACAAGCACGTATTTTGACATGACGCGTGATGCACATAGGTTCACATGGCGTGCTGAACACATATTTTGACATGATGAGGCACACACATAATGGGCTAAATACATGTTTTGACGAGCTTTGCATCGTGCGCCCTCGAAAGCAAAGTCACTGGCCGCTACTGCTGGGAATACTGGAAATAACAAAAACAATATAAAGTCTTGATGCATGATGTTAATAAGAACATTGGAGGGAAACTTTGGAAAAATTGTCCTGAAATATGCATAATAATATATGTTTATAAGTGTGGAAGAGATAATTTTTAAGTCTTGTGTCATGATGTTTGTGTTGGTTGCCAAAAAAATAGCAAACTTATCTGAAATAGGGTTTCAACTGGCATATATTTTACTTTGAAGAATGATTTGCTGCATGTGGGAATGGTGAGATACTTCTCCGTTTATGTGACATAACCATTGAAGGCTTTGAGGTGTTGTGTGATATTTAAGAGGGACTTCACTGGAGCCTGTGAAAGACCCTGCCGGCGAACTATCCAAACGTTCACGGTAAACGTAAGAGGGTTTCAAGCCTGGGGACAGATCTCACAGGAATCTGTCAGAATCCAGTGATTTAGGGTGATCTCGTGACCCTGTGTCCACAAGAGTGACCCACGGTCACCCTTTTGAACACACACACACTCCTTTTACGATGCACTCCTGTATCTCTGTTCTGCAAAAGATCCCTTAAATTTCATTCAGGATTCACAGGATACATAGAAAAACGGCCCAGTGCATGAATATCGTAGATTCTCAAGGATGCTCGTAAATACTTAAGCAACCACTTTTATGTGTTTTAGAAAATCAGCCATGATATCAGTAAGTCAGATTGTGTGGTTGATTTATTATATTTAACCTGAAATCTTTTGGGTTAAATGAAGGGTCTGGTTTAGACAAGATCTAAGCAGACGCAGAGAGAGAGATAGAGAAAGCAGATAAGAGCGTTTTAGTCGAGGTGAAGGGACCGTGCCTGGTAGTGAAGATCTCAAGTGTGTTCGAGGAAAAACACAACCCCTCTCAGGATCCAGGGGTAAACAGATCTGACCCCTGACATTTCCATTCATCTTCTCTTCCAATGAAGCGTCTTTCATGTGTTGTTTAGTGAGGAACAGACAGATTGATTTTTGCTTTCTGAACTCTTGCTCTTGTGACGCTTAGCTTGCACAACAGTAAACAGAGCAGATGTTAGTTTTGTCCGAAATGTGTTTATTCGGCACCTTTTGTAGTTTGGTGTGTTTAGTCTGATATTTAACCTCTTACTAAGATGTTCCTGATAACTCAAGATTTTTGCTCGAATTAAAGTAAAAAATATTTTTTTTTAGGCTAAAGCAGCGGTTTTCAAACATTTTGCATTAAATAAAGAGCAAATAAAAACTTTTGCATGTCCTGCGTAGGAGATGTAAAGAGTTTTTATTTGCTCTTTATTTAATCAAAATGCAAAATGTTTGAAAACCACTGCTTTAGGCTAAAAAATAAATAAATGTTTTACTTTAATTCAAGCAAAAATCTTGAGTTATCAGCTACATCTTAGTAAAAGGTCAAATATCAGACTGCACACACCAAACTTCAAAAGGTGCTGAATAAACACACTTTTTTCCTGGAAAAAAAATCCAGAATGTCTCAGAAGAAATATCAATAGTGTCACAAACTGAGCTCAGATTTGCCAAGACAACACTCAAGTCAATATTATTGAAATCTCAAACATTTCTCATCAAATTTACACAAATCCGGATTATTTGACCTACCGTACTTTCCAGACTATAAATCGCTCCGGAGTATAAGTCGCATCATTCAAAAATTTGTCATGAAGACGAAATAACATCTAAGTTGTAGTGGACTATACATCGCATTTATTTAGAAAATTATTTCTCAAAATCCAAGTCGAAGAACAGACATTTAATCTGGAAATGCAAATTATTCAACTAAACAATAGCACTTAGAACAGCAAGCTGGAAAGGTGTCTGTACGTTAAAGTAATATTATCATTTATTTACACGATACACAATAGCATACAGAACTTACCTGGAAGGCTGAATAGGCTAAATTAACCAAACAAGTGTCAAAATTAATTCATGCTGACTTACAAGGCGCACCTGACTATAAGACGCAGCACTAGCCAAATTATGAAAAAAAAAAAACGATTTATAGTAGAGAAAATATGGTATATAATCTACATAATTTTTTACAACCAAATACTTTTTACTTAACAATTGTCTCATTTGTTTATTTTTATATTTCTCATAAGCAATGTTAGGATAAATATGAAAAAAAAAACACTTGCGCAGTGTGATATATATTTAATGCAGTTGTGTACTTACATTATAGCAAAAGTTCCCAAGGATTTTTAGATTCCAGAGAAATTCCTGTTTTAAATAATGACTCGTCCCTTGTCTCCCTAGTCATTTTTGCCCTTTTAGTTATTTACAGTTTTTCTGAATTGCTAAAACACATTTTTAGAAACCATCACTCATTTTCTCAAAACCTAAAACACAAATCCCAATTTCAAACAAAATTTAAAGAACCCCTGACTCTTCCAGCAAAATCAAACAATTCCTTCAAAACCATTTCACTTGTACTCAAAATCAAACTAAGCTTTCAAATCATACACACATAAGTTTATAATATAAAACACTACAAAGCATCCATTAGACACTACCTTAAAAAATGGAAAACACAACATCCAGGACATCTGCTTACAGAAAAATACATGTTTATTGTACATAACAACACACTTGACAAATACTGTTAAAATCTATATTACTGTAATCACAAGTTTAGTTCAGTGAATATAGTGACTACTTTACTCTAAGTACTGCAAGTAATAGTAAGTTTTCAATATTACTGTAAGCAGCACTTGTATTTTGTAATAAGTCAGCAATCCAACTGCAAATTTTGCCAATTGCATCGTCTCTGGTGTCCTTTTCTTCCTCATACTCTTCATTTGCCTCTCAGACTGTTTCCAATTCACACAATTGGTAAAAATATAATTAGATGAAAGTGTCTGAAGAATTTTGAGTTACTCGATGATAACGGTGTTGTAGTTGTGTTCAACTTTTGCCTGCCTGTGTTTAGCATTTATAAAACAAGTGCATTGCAGTGTGAAATGTGTGTTTTAGTGAGAAGTTTGTGTTTAGAATTTTTAACAAATAGGTTTAGGCCACTATAAATTTGGTTTAGAGATTGGGTTTTAGTGTTTTAGCAATTCAGAAAAACTGTAATATCCGTGCTATCCTCAGTTTCCAGTTGTAGAAACTAGGGCAACACGATTGACAAACGCGAAAGTGGCGGTTATAAGAACTCGATCAAATCTTCTGAGCTTTGAAAAATAAACCACTGACCAATAACATTTCTCGTCTGACTTAATACATATGTATAATGTTCAAAACATTTTCTATGTCCTTGAAATAGGCATCACTTTCTTTAAGCAAAATCTAATTTCTTATTTCTTTCTTGTGATCTTGTGGCTAAATGTGAGGCGGATGTGTTGGTTTGTCAGCTGTAATGTGTGATTCTCTGGCTCTAAAACGTCCTCCAGCGCTGTTACTAATGTGGAAAGAGATTTAACGTGACCTCTCCATCTGTTCAGCATCCGTTGGAATTGTCACTATTGTTCATTTGGTGCCTTCAATAAGGGTCACGGCCAAAACAAATACACAATAGTGTGTGTGTGTGTGTGTGTGTGTGTGTGTGTGTGTGTGTGTGTGTGTGTGTGTGTGTGTGTGTGAGAGAGAGAGAGAGAGAGAGAGAGAGAGAGAGAGAGAGAGTCTGTGCTAGATCATTACTTGTAAGGTGATGACAACACAGATAAACATGACAAAGCAGTCTGTCAAAATTAAGAAAGAAACAGAGGAAGAGTCTTTAAAACAAATGAAACAACATGAACAATGACAGCTTACATCTTTGTACTTAAAATAATTTATTTTTAAATATTTATTTTTTATCTATCATGACTTCCAATCAGTTGTAAGTTGACTTATTTACAAATGCTTTTCCAATTGGTTTGACTAAATAATTGAGGAAAAAACAAACAAAAAGAACTTTAAGATCACCAGTGTTTCTTTAATGTGATGTTTACATAGATATACACTGCAAAAAATGATTTTCAAGAAAAAAAATCTTAGTATTTTTGTCTTATTTTCAGTAAAAATATCTAAAAAAAAAACTTAAATTAAGATGCTTTTTCTTGATGAGCAAAACGACCCAAGAAAATAAGTCTAGTTTTTAGACCAAAAGTATCAAATTTAAGTGATTTTGTGTATAAAACAAGCAAAAAGATCTGCCAATGGGGTAAGCAAAAAAATATTGAAAATTTTTTAAAACACTGAATTGAAGAAAAATTTGCTTACCCCATTGGCATATTTTTTTGCTTGTTTTATGCACAAAATCACTTGGTCTTAAAACAATTAATATTTTTTTGGGCTGTTTTGCTCATCAAGAAAAGGCATTTTAATTTAAGAATTTTTAGATATTTTTTACTGAAAACAAGACAAAAATACTAAGAATATTTTTTCTTGAAAATCATTTTTTGCAGTGTACTGTATTATTTTCATCTGCAGTATGATTGTATCAGCTGATAGATCCATGTGAATTCAAGACAGGATTGTATTTATGTATGTTTTGTTAGCTTGATTTCTTAAAGGATTAGTTTATTTTCTAAAAAGAAAAATCCGGATAATTTGCTCACCACCATGTCATCCAAAATGTTGATGTCTTTCTTTGTTCAGTGGAGAAGAAATTATGCTTTTTGAGGAAAACATTGCAGGATTTTTTTAATTTTAATGGACTTTAGTCCAACATTTAATACTTAACTCAACACTCAACAGTTTTTTTCAACAGAGTCCCAAAGGACTACAAACAATCCCAAACGAGGCACAAGGGTCCCATCCAGCAAAACGATTGTCATCTTTGACAAGAAAAACAACAAATATACACTTTCAAAGCACAACCTCTCGTCATGTAGATCCGGTCGTGATGCGCCAGCTGACCTCACGCAATACGTCATGACGTCAAGAGGTCACAGAAGACGAACGCGAAACTCCGCCCCAGTGTTTACAAGTGTGGTGAAAGAGGACCGTTCCTACGTTGTTGTATGTCAACTGATACTAATTAATGTCGTTGTGTCAGTTTATTGTTTAAAATGGTCCACAAATGTGCGTTTTATATATGTAACACGTGACCTCACTATACGTCACTACGCATTTACGTTAGGTCGCGCTGGACTGGACCTAGACGAAAAGTTGTGGTTTAAAAGTACATATTTTTTATTTTTATTGTCAAAAATGACAATCGTTTCGCTAGATAAGACCCTTATGCCTCGTTTGGGATCGTTTAGAGTCCTTTGAAACTCCGTTGAAAAAACTGTTAAGTGTTGAGTTAAGTATTAATTGTTGGTGTCTATTAAAGTCCATTAAAATGAGAAAAATCCTGCAATGTTCCTCAAAAAACATAATTTCTTCTGGACTGAACAAAGAAAGACATCAACATTTTGTATGACATGGTGGTGAGTAAATTATCTGGGTTTTTCTTTTAAGAAAATGGATTATTCCTTTAATGTTAATGATTTATTCACTGCAGGCCACTGAGTGGGGCGTCGATGCGAACACCAGGAGATCTTGTCAGAGCAAAGGAAAGACTGAGGTGGGGCGCAAGAAATGTGTTTTCTGGATGAATGTGTGCTATAAAGTGTATAAAATACGAAAATATCTCTTTCTTCCCTTTGGTCCTCATAGGATGAGTGTCAGAATTATGTTCGTGTCCTTCTGCTGAACGGCAGCCGCTTATTCACCTGCGGGACAAACGCTTTCATGCCCGTCTGCACGACTCGCTCCGTTACTGACATCGCAAACGTTTTGGATTCTGTCAGCGGAGTGGCTCGATGTCCCTACGACCCGCGGCACAACTCGACAGCTATGATAACCGAGAGCGGAGAGGTATACGCGGCCACGGTGACCGATTTCTCCAGCCGGGATCCGATTATTTACCGCAGTCTGGGGAATATGCCACCTCTGCGGACAGCCCAGTACAACTCCAAATGGCTTAATGGTAAATGATTTATGCCAGGCATGTCCACTCCTGCTCCTGGAGGGCCGGTGTCTCTGCAGAGTTTTATTCTAACCCTAATCAAACACACCTGATCCAGCTAATCAAGGTCTTACTAGGCAAACTAGATACTTTGAGGCAGGTGTGTTGAGGAGAGTTTTAGCTAAACTCTGCAGGACACCGGCCCTCCAGGACCGACTTTGGACACCCCTGATTTATGCAGATTAAAACAATTAGGAAAAAGAGTCATTTTAATTACAATACTGTATATAACTTTTTTTGTACTGTAATACAGCAAAAATATTGTAATTCTAATATTTAGACACTCCCTACTGGTCCCCTAGCCTGATTTTAGCTGGTTAAGCTGGTGTAGTAAGCTGGTTTTTAGAGGGGTTCTGGAAACTTTAGCTGGTCTAAGTAGCTGGAATAAAAGCCTGACAAAGCTGGTTAAGCTGGTCTTCCAGTTTAGTCAAGCTGGTGGGTCAGCTGGTTTTAGCTGGTGGGTCAGCTGACTCACCAGCTTAAACCAGCTTGACCAGGCTGGAAAGTTGGCCAAACTGGTTAGCTGGTCTTAGCTGGTTTAAGATGGAAGTAGCTGGTATAAGCTTGTCCTCCCAGCCAGGTCTTCCAGCCTAGTCAAGCTGGTGGGTCAGCTGGTCTCCAAGCCTGGTTTTAGCTGGTTAAGCAAGCTGGTTTAAGAGGGGTTTTGGACACTTTTTAGCTAGTCTTAGCTGGTCAGGCTTAAAGACCAGCTGACCCACCAACTGGGCTATGCTGGTTGGCTGGTCTTAGCTGGTTTATGATGGAAGTGGCTGGTATAAGCTTGCCCTTCCAGCCTGGTCAAGCTAGTGGGTTAGCTGTTTTCGGTTGGTGGGTCAGCTGGTCTCCAAGCCTGGTTTTAGCTGGTGTGGCAAGCTGGTTTTAGAGGAGTTTTGAACACTTTTTAGTTAGTCTTAGCTGGTCAGGTTTGAAGACCAGCTGACCCACCAGCTTGGCTATGCTGGTTGGCTGGTCTTAGTTGATTTAAGATGGAAGTAGCTGGTATAAGCTGGTCCTCCCAACCTGGCAAAGCTGGTCAAGCTGGTGAGTCAGCTGGTTTTAGCTGGTGGGTCAGCTGGTCTCCAAGCCTGACCAACTAAGACCAGCTTGACCGGCTAAAGAAGTTGAAAAACCCCTCAAGGTGGTCCTGTGACCATGTCTTTATTAGGATTATTGTTAGACGTCTCTCTTTCTCTCTCTGTCCCAGAGCCTCATTTTGTCTCGGCGTATGAGGTGGGCCGCTTCACCTACTTTTTTCTGAGGGAGAACGCTGTTGAACAGGATTGTGGGAAGACAGTCTTCTCTCGTGTAGCCCGCGTGTGTCAAAATGATGTCGGAGGTCGTTTTCTGCTGGAAGACACCTGGACCACCTTCATGAAAGCCCGACTGAACTGTTCTCGCTCTGGAGACGTTCCCTTCTACTACCATGAGCTCCAGAGCACCTTCTACCTCCCCGAGCAAGACCTCATTTATGGAGTCTTTACCACCAACATGTGAGTGAACCTTTGATGTTATTAAAAGCAGTCTCTTGACCGAAATGTTTTTCGTGATCTTAAATACCTTTTGATATAAAGGAAAATGTTTGAATGTTTTAAAAGCAGCCAGTTAAAGCTTAGACTAGATGGGATTTTTATTGCTGTCCCTGACTACATCTTCTCATTTCTTCTCACAGAAACAGCATTGCTGCATCAGCCGTGTGTGCGTTTAACCTCAGTGCCATTACACAGGCCTTTAATGGGCCGTTTCGTTATCAGGAGAACCCCCGGACCAGCTGGCTTTCCACTCCTAACCCCATCCCAAACTTTCAGGTAAAGAAGCGAAGTTGCTTTATGCTGAAGACCTGATGCTGTATTTTTAATGAGATGCTGTTTGTGTGCGTTTATAACGCTCATCTTCTGTTTCACATCATTTTATAATCTACTGATAGATGACTTGTTTATCACGCTTACCTCGCTGTGGCGTTCATAGAACAGGTTTTATTGCAACCATTTGACATAATGTATAGTAATGAAAAACAAAATGGCAGCCTCCAATTAAAAGATATTTTTTTAAGTTTATTAAAACTGTGACATTTGTACTGTTTTTATTTTCACATTCATATTGCCAATCCCAGTGTTAATCTATTAAACCATACATGGGTACCTTTTAACCTGCGCATGGTTGTGACATCATCATTACTCTCTGTCTCTGACCTCATCTCGGTTAATCTTTCCGTCAGTGCGGGACAGTGAATGATTCGGGTCCGGGTTGTAATCTAACCGAACGCAGTCTTCAGGATGCTCAGCGACTCTTCCTCATGAATGACGTGGTTCAGCCCATCTCCACAGATCCTCTGGTCATGCAGGACAACATCCGTTTTTCCAGACTGGCTGTTGACATTGTGCAGGGGAGGGACACTTTGTTCCACGTCATGTATATCGGCACAGGTTAGCTTTCCGCAAAAGGGATATGCTTAAAAAAAAAAAATTTCAGCTTGAATCTATATTATGTATAATCATTAATTTATCGGGATGATGTACAGTCACCTGATCATTTCTCTTGTTTTAAGACCCTGACAACCTTGTTGGAATTGATTTAGCGATAAAGACGATTATAGCGATTATATTTGTTGCGGAGATACACAGCACTGCATTGATATAGTCATAACAGTTTCTTTCTCCACCAATCAGAACGCGGTACCATCATCAAAGCTCTGTCCACGAGCAATAAGAGTCTACGTGGATGTTACCTGGAGGAGATGAACGTTCTCCCAGAAGGCGTGCGAGAGCCGATACTAAATCTGCAGATCCTTCAAAGCGACCGATCTCTGTTCGTGGGACTTCCCAGCAGGGTGTTAAAAATCCCACTGGAGAGATGCTCCAACTATAAAACCCAAGAGTAAGTCGAACTATCAGGGGTTACACAGTCATTTACTTTCTTATCCTAACTCATTGTCAGGAAAAGCTGGGAAACTAACCTATACTTTTAATTTAAAAATTATATATATATTTGAGCTACAGCAACTAAACCCCCACATCATCTAGAATGACAAGTAAACATGAGGAATAATTGCTTTTTCAGATTTGTCAGCAGACTTTAACAGAGGTCAGGTCGTCTTAACATCAGACATGCGCAATGTTAGTATCAATAGGAAACTCTTCCAGTAATTTTTCAACCAAGCTATTTGCTGTAGCTGATTCGCTGTCATTTTGACAATAGATCCTATCTACGTGTCCTCTAAAAGGATAAATGCTCTTAAATGATGACAGACTTGTTGAAGCATTTGACATGACCTTCTCAGTCGCCGCTGCCCTTGGATTCAGACAGAAAGTAAAGCTGAGAGATAAATTGAATGAGGGTACTTATGAGCAGTCAGAGATATTATGTCCTTTAATAAATCCTCTGCTATTGGTTGAGAGACAGACGAACTAGGTCATTTAAAAAAATCACTGCATCCTTTTCTCTGACGTTGATATAAATAGAACGCATATAAATTGTCTAGCGCCATTAAAATATATAAAGCATGCTTCACATTAACCAGGAAATTACCACTTTCGCATTACAAATGAAGTAGGAGATCTGTAATGTAATCGCATACGAGACTTCTCTGTAGACTAAAAGGCTTGTGATAGCTAATGTGCCGTCTTTGATGTACTAATGTGCACTCTGAGGCACTAATGTGCACTCTTTGGGGTACTAATGTGGACTCCTTGAGGCACTTATGGGCACTTTTTGAGGTACTTATGTGCACTCTTTGGGGTACTAATGTGCACTCTTTGGGGTACTAATGTGCACTCTTTGAGGCACTAATGTGGACTCCTTGAGGCACTTATGGGCACTTTTTGAGGTACTTATGTGCACTCTTTGGGGTACTAATGTGCACTCTTTGGGGTACTAATGTACACTCTTTGTGACCAATATGCACTCTTTGAGATACTAATGTGCCCTCTTTGATGTACTAATATGCACTCTTTGGGGCACGTATGTGCACTCTTTGAGGTACTAATGTGCACTCTTTGGGGTACTAATGCACACTCTTTGAGGCACTAATGTGGACTCTTTGGGGTACTTATGTGCACTCTTTGGGGTACTTATGTGCACTCTTTGGGACCAATATGCACTCTTTGAGATACTTATGTGCCCTCTTGGATGTACTAATGTGCACTCTTTAAGACAGAGGCACTAATATGCACTCTTTGAGGCACTAATGTGCACTCTTTGTGGTACTAATGCACACTCTTTGAGACACTAATGTGGACTCTTTGAGGCACTTATGTGCACTCTTTGGGGTACTTATGTGCACTCTTTGGGGGAACTTATGTGCACTCGTTGAGGTACTAATGTGCACTCTTTGGGGTACTAATGTGCACTCTTTGTGACCAATATGCACTCTTTGAGATACTAATATGCCCTCTTTGATGTACTAATGTGCACTCTTTGAGGCGGAGGCACTAATGTGCACTCTTTGAGGCACTTATGTGCACTCTTTGGGGTACTAATGCACACTCTTTGAGGCACTAATGTGGACTCTTTGGGGTACTTGTGTGCACTCTTTGTCACCAATATGCACTCTTTGAGATTCTAATTTGCCCTCTTTGATGTACTAATGTGCATTCTTTGAGGCAGAGGCACTAATGTGCACTCTTTGAGGCAGAGGCACTAATGTGCACTCTTTGAGGCAGAGGTACTAATGTGCACTCTTTGAGGCAGAGGTACTAATGTGCACTCTTTGAGGCACTAATGTGCACTCTTTGGGATACTAATGTGCGCTCTTGGAGATACTAATGTTCCCTCTTTGATGTACTAATGTGCACTCTTTGAGATACTAATGTGCACTCTTTAAGGCATTTATGTGCACTCTTTGATGTACTAATGTGCACTCTTTGAGATACTAATGTGCACTCTTTAAGGCACTTGTGTGCACTCTTTGATGTACTAATGTGCACTCTTTGAGATACTAATGTGCACTCTTTAAGGCACTTATGTGCACTCTTTGGGGCACTTATGTGCACTCTTTGGGGTACTAATGTGCACTCTTTGTGACAAATATGCACTCTTTGAGATACTAATGTTCACTCTTTGATGTACTAATGTGCACTCTTTGAGGCAGAGGCACTAATGTGCACTCTTTGAGGCAGAGGCACTAATGTGCACTCTTTGAGGCAGAGGCACTAATGTGCACTCTTTGAGGCACTAATGTGCAGTCTTTGGGGTACTAATGTGCCCTCTTTGATGTACTAATGTGCGCTCTTTGAGATACTAATGTGCACTCTTTGAGGCACTTATATCCACTCTTTGAGGCACTTATATGCACTCTTTGGGGTACTTATATCCACTCTTTGAGGCACTTATATCCACTCTTTGAGGCACTTATATGCACTCTTTGGGGTACTATTGTGCGCTCTTTGGGATACTATTGTGCACTCTTTGTGACCAATATGCACTCTTTGAGGCAGAGGCACTAATGTGCACTCTTTGGGGTACTAATGTACAGTACACTCTTTGAGATACTAATGTGCCCTCTTTAATGTACTAATGTGCACTCTTTGAGACAGAGGCACTAATGTGCACTCTTTGAGGCTCTAATATGCACTCTTTGGTACCAACATGCACTTCAGAGGTACTAATATGTACGATTAAGGTACTAATATATGCACTCTTTGAGATACTAATGTGCCCTCTTTGATGTACTAATGTGCACTCTTTAAGACAGAGGCACTAATGTGCAGTCTTTGGGGTACTAATGTGCCCTCTTTGATGTACTAATGTGCACTTTTTGATGCACTTATGTGCACTCTTTGAGGCACTTATATGCACCCTTTGAGGCACTTATATGCACTCATTGGGGTACTAATGTGCACTCTTTGGGGTACTTATGTGCACTCTTTGTGACCAATATGCACTCTTTGATGTACTGATGTACTAATGTGCACTCTTTGGGGTACTAATGTACAGCACACTCTTTGAGATACTAATGTGCCCTCTTTAATGTACTAATGTGCACTCTTTGAGGCTCTAATATGCACTCTTTGGTACCAACATGCACTTCTGAGGTACTTATATGTACGATTAAGGTACTAATACAAACTAAGTTTAGGCGGTGTACTTTTTGAAAGGTTACCACCCCAGTGACAGCTGGGACCATTTTTTCTGACAGTGTAGGATGATTACCGGTCACCTGTCATCTGTCTCAAAAATTTGGCTAAAAATAGTTTAATTATAGATATATTCTTTCTAAGAAGGTAGCTGTCTATGTAGGAGACAGACAGCAGGGCAGCTCACTAGTTTTCAGAAAGAAACTACAGTATTCTGTGTATGTCGAGTCAGAAGAGGTTTTCCAGGAGATCTGTCAGGTTTAATAGCAGGAGTGGTTATACATACGTGTGCTGTTGACAGGAGACTGGCAGTCATTTACAGTCACAAGAGGGTCTATATATGAGAAACACAAACTCTCTCTAACCTTCTGTTGCTGCTGATGCTGATGTTGAACACACACACAGGTATGTAAAGTGGATGCAACATAAGAGGTTGTTTTTGGATGTGCTTTCTGACAGGAACGTGTTTGTGAAAGCCGCCAAGTGTTTAGAATATCAATGTAATGGAAAGACACGTTTCCTCGCACGTACACATACACACAGGTGGCAAAAGGTCAAATCTTTCACCGCAATGAATTTTAGAGATGATTAATTGAGCAAAAAATTGACGCATTTGATTTCAAGATCATCATAACTGAAAGTCCTGTTATTTAATTTTAGTTCTTATCTATTGTGTCTGATTAAACTGTAAAGGTGCAATCACATAAATCACATCTTTTATAACCTTTAATGTTTTTGAGATTGTTAAGGACTCAATGTCTATGGGATTCCTTGTGTGTGCAGTGGGGGATAAAGAAAGTCATTAGCTAAGATAAAAACAAAAAGTCAATTATGTAAAGTAAATTAGATTTTGCACAAAGAACATTAAGCCTATTTTTAGGACTATTAAGTTTTAAGCACCATTAAGAAACACATTTCCCTCCTTCAGATTCTCATCACTTCAATGAAATCCAGTCTAATTACTGTCATGCAAAAATATTGTAGTTTTGAAGTTTTAAATAAAGATGTTTATACAACATAATGGTAATTGTAATACTAGATTTAATTTATGCTGTTGTCACAATGTCAAAAATGTTTTCTTTTTTACACGTGTGCATCTTAAGAATTAACATTACATCACTAATATAGGAAATTGATGCAGTCTGAATGCATAAGACATATTAAATCTAAAGGCTATGATGTCAGAATAAATCTCTGCAGTTGCTGTCAAATGTTTTTCCTTTAGCAGTACATGATGTGTGATGTGTCGTCCTTATAGATTTACATTACAGGTCAGATTCATTATCAATACACTTACAGATCAATCATAGACGGCAGCGCTTAATTTGCTTAGATTAAAGACTTATTATGGAGAACGTGAGGTTACGACTCTCTAACCATTAGGTCACGACTGACATGTGCTAGCAGTTGCCAGATTTACTTCAATTTTGTGTTCCCCATCTACAGGAAGAGCTGTCATGCCCCGTCAATCAAATCCCTTCCATTGGAGGAATGCCCTTATAAAGCTATTGTTTAATTAAAAGGCGCAAGAAAACAAACAAATGGCAAATGTTTTGGACCCACCCGGGTGATTCTCACGAAAACTTGGTTTTAACAATGTCAAGCATGAAAATGTAAAAATTGCTTAAATTTACTTTTTTTCCCACCAGACATTGAAAAACAAAGTCTGGAGTAAATGGGAACATTAATTTTAAAACTTTTACTTATCATTTAACACTTTTTGTAACATAATTAAAAAAATTAGGCCTAAAAAATCTCATTACCGCAACAGTCAGAAAACATCAACACTGACATATTTTCAAAATGACATGACAAACCTGAAAGTACATGATGTGGAGATTCTGCACATGCATTTAAAATCAAAGTATTATGCTTCTATTAATTAAATTAACATTTAATAAGCATCTGTTGCGGTAATGATAATCAAAAAGTCGTGTAAGCATTCTGACAAGTCAATATTTCAAATTAACTGTAAAAAAATGATCTTACCTGGTAGCCATCTTGAAGTAACTGGTCCATGTGCTGGGTCACTCAAAATCAAACTTGATTAAAATTCTGGATGTGTGCTTAAACTGTTTTCAAAAAGTGTTGCGGAGGATGAGAACATCAGGCATGGACACATCATTTTCCTAATTTTTCTTCATTATTATTATACATGAATATTCAGTAAATGTTTTTTCTGTCATCTAAAGTAGTCTAGCAAAACATCCATTTATTTTTTTCTTAATATTTTTGTGTTAATTTGATTAAATTACAACATAACGCATGTTCAAACACAGCCGGACACATTGCGGTAATGAGAGTTTCAGCAGAAAATGAGATAAAATTTACAATTATAAATTCTTATGTTGAAATCACACATTGTTCAAGGTAGAACACAGTATTGTGTTAATTCTGATGCTTTTTAATGTTACTATATTACACATTTTAAAGCTAAAATCATTAGTGCCGTGGTGTTTCAATGGTTTCGTGAGAATCACCCACCCACATTTTTTTGGAGTTTGACGCCTATGTGTATAAGACACCTCCTTACAGTAGTTTTATTGAGGATGTTGTCATAAATTTATGACCCTGTGTTTTTGTAGAGACTGTCTGGGTGCGAGGGATCCATACTGTGGATGGGACCGGAAAGAGAAACACTGTTCGACCATCGAGAACAGTTCAAACATGAGTCAATGGAGCCAGAACATCACAAAATGCCCAGTGAGTGACAGAATGATGAATCGCCAGTTGAGATCTCATGAATATTTTATCATGGACACCTGTGAACAAATAAAGATGTTTTGATTTGTTGATCTCGGAAGAAAACACTGTTTCAAACTGTGCTCAGATTTGCTGGGATACTGGAGAATCGGCAATAAACAAAAATGATTTAATTATCAAGTCATATATTTTTTAACAAATTTTTCTAAAACCAAATTATTTAATATATGCCATCTGCATTTCTATTCAATTTAATTCTATTCTATCTCTAATTTATTTCATTCTGTTCTATTTTATTTAGGGATGCTCGGATCAGGATTTTTGCAGCCAATACGATTACCGATTTGTCCGATACGATTCCGATTTTTTTTTTGCTGATATGCAACCTCTTTGATGACTGTAACTTTTAACATTTTTTCTAGATAAAGTAAATCCACAGATGTTTCCTTTGTTATATTACTTGCAGTAATTAGGTATATTATTGTTTTAACAGAGAATCAAATAAATAAGCACAACAAATATTTATTCTGCAAAGAGATATTTAATATCTCTTTAAAAAGGTTTATAATGAAAATAAAACACTTCACAGTCTTTACTGTATGAGTTAAATATACACGCATTCGTATGAAGTATATCAATTTCATAGTCAAGAGCGGAGAGTGATTTTATTGAGAAATTAATTAGGTTACTGAAGCTTTAAGACATGAGAGAGATTGCTCTGATCATGTGCACTGATGACAGGATGATGTGTGTGCGCGCAGCGGGTGTACACGGACAAGAGCAGCTGTGAGGAAAATTAAAGTTTAAACGGCCAAAACTTTAAAACGCATGCAAATAATTAGAGCTGCAACTATCGACTATTTTTTCAACCGATTAATCGATCAATTATTTTTTCGATTAATCGAATAGCCTAATGATTTTTATACATATAATTCACCAACAAATTATAAATGTAACTTCTGCCATTAATGCCAACATTTTATTTAAGCATTTTCTCCATTAAACAAATACACAAATTTTCAATATGAAAAATAAAGTAACAGTGCCAAGGAAAATATAACAAATCAGATAAAAACAAGTCCAACATGCTGTGTTATGCCATTTCAGTTTTATACAGTATGTGTATTATTTTGTCTCTGCTTAAAGTATTCCCACACTTTTGAACGGATTCTGGCTTTTTGGATAACACTTATATCACCCGCTTGGAGCTGTAGCCGCCTTCATTTAAAAATGTAAACAGTGTGGCGCATCAACGCATTTCTGGCAAATCGACGTAATTACGTAATCGACTACGTCGACGCGTCGTTATAGCCCTACAAATAATAAACTTTCTGCATGAGGATGCAATTGTCCGTGATAGATATGTGTTATATATGCCGTTTGATGGGGATGTGAAGACGCGTCACGCTGTTGACCGGAGTGCATCCTCATAGAAAATACGCATATCTCTGGCAAAGCAACGTGAGCAACAGGTAAAAAATGCTCGCACGAGGTTAAAATTGTCTCTAATTGCAGCCGCATTCATGATCCCTATAATGACCAAAGTAAACAGAAAGATCGGTTCACAAGATCGGCAAATTTTGCAAGTAGGCTACCGATCGAGTCATTTAATGCCGTTATCGGCCGATCTATTATATCTCTAATTTATTTCTATACTATGTCTATTCTTTTATATTCTATAATCTTTATTCTAATCAGTCTCTATTTTCTCTCTGATCTATTCTTTTCTATTCAATTGTATTCAAACATTATTGTAGCCTCTTAAAGCACCCCCTATCCAGATGCAAAAATCATTTACTTACATTGACTCACCAAAGAGATTTCTGCTGTATTTAAAGTCGTGACTTAATCATGCAGAATCAAATCTCTGATGAACAGGCTTGAAACGGATCCGAGCGTCTGACCCGTCTAAACTGAACTTTCCATCTAACAGTGTCAATTACACACTGATGTTCTGCATGATGGCTGCTCAGTGTCACTCCTGTTCTTCATTACATCCATAATTACACATTTCTTCTGTTTCATATTAACTATAAAAGTTAATAATCCAAAAGGGACTATCAACTTTCAATATAACAAAGAAGCATAATTTCACTGGATGCTTTGGCATTGGTTTGCATATTTTTACTACATGTATACTAAAAGTAAACACTTCGGTTGTAGAACAATTTATATACAACTTAATTTACAAACACTGTAAAAAAAAACAATTATGAAATTGCTCTTGATTTGAATTTTTTTCTAGGAACGGAAACTAACACAAGATGGTGGCTTCGGCGATTGGTCATCGTGGCAGACTTGTAACCATGATGACGGAGGGGAGGGCACCAGTACGTGTCAGTGTCGAACTCGGTCCTGTGATAACCCACGGCCGCAGTGTGGTGGTCAGAAGTGTTTTGGGGCAAATATAGAGGTGGCCAACTGTTCCAGGTACACTTGCTTCAATGGGCTGAATCACCTTTATCTTTGCTTAAAAATGCACACACTTTTACTGAATTACGTTTTAATATCATTTATGCATTCCTGTATGCCGTTTGATTAATGGAAATGTTGCATAGGGCGTCATAATGCCTTAAGCCTGGAGGATAGTCTTCTTTTTAAGTGTACCCGAACGTACGTGCACGGTCAAATGCATATAGTTTTATGGGTAAACATTGCGACAAAAGGCAATGCATTTCCTGGGCTGTAGGTGTATGCACGACCTAAGCATACAGTGTACGCTGGGTTTAAAAATCTTCTGATGACGAAAATATGCACAGTACGCGGACCCTTGGGTATGTGTAAAAATGAACCATATTTTGGACTTTATTATTAAAAGATCTGGGCTCTCAAACCCTCTGAACTCTCAGCGTTGTGCTCTTGAGCTCAGGTTACTTCAGCGAGGCTCTTCCTGGAGATTTCTTTTGATAAATGCATCTTCTTAATTATTTCCAGATATGCAGTGACTGGTCTTTGTGAGTCATGAAGAGCTATCTATCACAAGTTTTTTTTAACTCTTACCCAAAAATCACGTAAGCTACATTTTCAAACCCCACGCGATGCATCTGTATGTGCAGTTTTATGGCTCCTGCAGATACTCCATATGGCCTTTATGATGTCATCATCACTTTATTGCAATCAAACAGCAGCTTGAATATTTCACCTCTGCGTTGCACAGAAGACAGATAATCAGACAGGCTTTGAACGTGAGGGTGAATAAATGAGGAGAGAATTTTTATTTTTGGATACACTGGAAGGTGAATCGACTGATTTATAAAACCCAAAGGAGATCAGAGACCACGGAATGAAATCTTCAATCAAAGTGTCAAAGCAAACTTTGTGCTTTTATATCATCAGATATGAGTTCTTCTGGGAGAGAAAAGCTAAAACTTCAGTCAGTCAGTCAGTCGCAAACCCTCATCCAGATGTTCTGCGTGCAGTGGTTTATATGAAACCACTTGGTGTTAGCATGTATCACTTGCTCTCAAGAAACAGGTCATAATGTTTCATGTAACCAGAGTAAAGCAGTGAAGACTTCAGCCTCCTGCAGCATTAAATGTAGCGTAAATAACATGCATTTTTAAAATGTAGCTTTGAAGCTGATGAACTCTGCGGTTAAAGTTATTGTGGTTATGTATTTACCAGTTCTATTAACCTGATAAGGAACACTGTGCCGTACACAGTACACCTCCCTTACACGTGAGGCTGCATTATGTCATTGTAACTTTGAAGCATTAAATCTTCAAAATATACGGTCATGCAGCACATCGTTAGAAAGCTTAGACTTTAGGGATTCCATTAAGCACACACACAAAGCATAATATGATTTTTAGCAGTCATAAAATTGTAATCTAGTTGTTAGTTACCTGAACCGGGCGGCGCCGATTTAGGATATTTACTTTTACTTACCTTCAAAATCTTCCCTTTATCCGCTTCGGTGAAATTGTCCAAAACAAATTGTTAATAAATCCCCAAAAGTAAGGAAATGGAATATCCAAGCCTTTTAATCCAAAACGATTTGTTCATCTCACAATCTTGACGTTTCTGACCGAATTACGATATAAATAGTGTATACAATTAGTTCACTAATGGACATTCGTTCGAATCTCACTTTTCATTCACGATTTATAATGATTATATTCGGATGTCACGTTTATTGTGCAACATCTGAGGAACAAATACGCCCCCTTGTGGAATTTCAGCCGTTCCATAAGAGGCTACCCCATGCTTGTGTAGTATAGATAATAGATTAGGGCTGCAACAACTAATTGATCAAATTCATATTAAATTGATCATGTTGTCAATGAATCGACCAATTGTTGTCAACGAATGTCATTATTGATTAGTTGGTCTGTGACGTTACCTGCTCATCTTTTTAAAGCCTAACTTTTTCACTTTTTAAAGTATACTACCATACAAACATTAAATCCCAGATTTAGGGTTTTATTTAGCTGTAATTAGTAAAAAAAAATCTAGTTGAATAGATGTTTAGATTTTATTTAATTATAACAAAATAATCGTCCGATTATTTATTCATGAATATAATTGTCTGATTAATTGATCACTAAAATAACCGTCCGATTAATCGATCAATAAAAGAAAAGTCTGATTAATTGATCATTGAAATAACAATCCGATTAATCGATCATTGAAATGACTGTGTGATTAATCAATCATTGAAATAACCATCCGATTAATCGATCAATAAAAGAACAGTCCGATTGATTGATCATTAAAATAACAATCCGATTAATCAATCATTGAAATGACCGTGTGATTAATCGATCATTGAAATAACCAATCGATCAATAAAAGAACAGTCCGATTAATTGATAATTGAAATAACAATCCGATTGAACGATCATTGAAATAACCATCAGATGAATCGATCCGTGAAGTAATCACCCAATTAATCAATCATTGAAATAACCATCAGATTAATCGATCATTGAAGTAATAATCCAATTAAACTGTCATTGAGATAATCGTTCGATTAATCGATCATTGAAATAACAGTCCGATTATCTGATCATTGAAACAACAGTCCGATTAATTGATCATTGAAATAACAGTCCGATTATCTGATCATTGAAATAACAGTCCGATTAATTGATAATTGAAATAACAGTCCGATTAATCGATCACGAAAATAATTGTCTGATTAATTGATCACGAAAATAATTGTCCAATTAATCAGCCACGAAAACAATCTTATGATTAATTGATCACTCGTTAACATTCTGTAAAATAGGACAGTGGAAGGAAACTTGTCATTCAAAACTAAATTCAGAATATTGTATTTTTCTGTAGTAAAACAAATGAAAGTTGGACTTTTATATGCACGTTTACTTATTTAAGGTTTTTATGCAAAGCGACCTACATAAAGAATACAACATAAACAATTCAGTCACATGACCTAAGCAATCAGAAAATTCAAAGATTGTTTTAAGACAGATCAGATAAAAGATCAGAAAATGCACTGATCTGCACAAAATGTTAGTGTGTGGCATCCATGAGTAATTCTTCTTCCTTCGATCCAGGAATGGAGGTTGGACACCGTGGTCCTCTTGGGCCGAGTGCAGCACCAGTTGCGGGATCGGATTTGAGGTTCGTCAGCGGTCCTGCAACAATCCAGCTCCTCGACACGGAGGCCGAGTGTGTGTGGGTCAGGCCAGAGAGGAAAGGTGAGATTCAGGACCCGCTGTCTGTGTGTTGGTGTTTGTTAAAGTGATTGAATGATGATTCAGTTCATTTTTTGTTTGTGATTTAGATTGTGTAATGAGAAAAATCCATGTCCCGTTCCTGTGTCCTGGGCCTCATGGAGTGCCTGGTCCAAGTGTACTGTTGCCTGCGGAGGTGGAATCCAGTCTCGCGTTCGCACCTGCGAAAACGGCAACACATGTCCTGGTTGCCCACTGGTAGGCTCTTAAATTGAGTCGTATAACATCAAATACAAATATCTTTAAAACAAATCACAGGAGTATCAACCAAGTAGCCAGCAGTGGTAGGCATTGGTGACTCATGTTCCTCATTCTGTGAACGACAATTTCCAGGAGTACAAGGCGTGTAATTTGGATGCATGTCCAGAGGTCAGGCGGAGCACCCCGTGGACACCCTGGTACCCTGTTAATGTCACCCAGACGGGTGCGAGACAGGAGCAGAGGGTCAGGTACACCTGCAGGGCTTTGCTCGCAGACCCTCACGATCTCCAGCTTGGCAAACGCAAGACTGAGTCGCGCCTCTGCCCCCCCGCTGACGGAGTCTGCGATACTGACGGTACACAACATAAACTCAAATACAGTGTTTATTATAAGTGGGATTTTAGACCAATGAGATTGTACTGCGGGTGGAGCTACCAATTATAACGTGACCATGCAACCAACAAAATTTCGTTGTTCGTTAATCATTGCAGCTGCTTTGGGCAACGACTCGCGCTGATGTGCTTCGATTTATAATACACAATACATTTCAGACGACGTCCTATAACAGCTTTCTGTCTGTAGGTCTGGTTGAGGACTTGTTGAGAATGGGTCGACCCGTCACACGAGTGCAAGGAGCCACCTGGTCGTCATGGGAAACGTGGTCCACGTGTTCTAAAGAATGTTCCAAAGGTTTCCGGACACGCAAGCGCTCCTGTGCCACGCCCGACGGGAGGAGCACCCCATTCGCCTGCAGCGGCACGCCCGTCGAATATCAGGATTGCAACGTTCAGCCGTGTCCAGGTCTGATGCATATCACTATGCCACTATACACTATGTGTATTATACAGTCTGCTATAAAATCAGTGACGTAATAAAGTATATCCACACATATCAGGGTTGTACGGATGAAAGCCAAGATGCGATCAAATCAGAACTGCCGCACGCAAAGTGAAGTCAAAACTTCGACCCCAGGTGGCTGGCTGCAGTATAGGTCATAAGCCCCGCCCACTCCATATAAATCAATGGGCCAAACTTTAAAGTCAAATTTCACTGCAAATGCATTTTTCCCAAAGATGGTTTCTGTTATTTAAGTTATTTCTCATCACACTGACATACTTTTTCTAGTTGCTATTAAAAAAGGGTGTGATGATATAATTTGTTTATCTGTGATTGGGTCAAACAGGATAAATATCCTATATTCCTAAAATAAAAAACGTACGTTTGCCAACAATTTCAACCACTTTTTAAAAGTTTTAAGTTTATTCACAGAGAATCGTGCTCATGTTTTTCAGTAAAGGGGGCGTGGTCATGCTGGTCTTCCTGGTCTCAGTGTTCCACTTCCTGCGGTGGCGGTCACTACCAGCGCTCTCGCACCTGCTCTAACCCCGCCCCTGCTCATTCGGGTGATATCTGCATCGGTCTTCACACAGAAGAAGCTTTGTGCAACACACACGAGTGTGAAGGTCAGAATACACACACAGTCCAACTACAAATTTTAGCATCAACATAAAACAATGTTAGCCAGAACTTTTTCCAAACAACGACACTGAATTAGACAATCACCGTTTTCTTCAAAAATCTGCACCCCAGACTTACATGCACAAGCTGTGATGAAATGATATTCCCAACATGAAAACTCTTAACTTTAAATATTTACTGTATTTGTGAACAAATAATTAGTAATTATTGCGTATATTGTATAGCATAAGGTATCATAAGCATGTGCTCTTTTGTTTCCCACACCTGTGTCAGGTGGATGGGGGGCGTGGTCAGAGTGGGCGGAGTGTAATGAGGAAGGGCTTCAACGTCGTATTCGGGTGTGTGAAATAAGCCCCGCCTCTTGTCAAGGAAACCGCACCGAACAGAGCGAGTGTCATCCCAATGAGAGTGCAGGTTAGTTTCACTACTTCCCATTTGTTCATTTTTCAGACACTTTTATCCAAAGTGAGACCATTTGTGTGAATATTTTTCACATACACTTCATCTGTTTCTCAATTTTAGTGCTCTCAGGAAAGAAAAGGAGTGCAAATTGTGGAGGTAAATTTAACCTGAACTAACTAGCATGCACGGGCATACATCTTTGCATGTATAAAGAATGAATGTCATTGCACACAACAGACAGTCTACAGTACCATAGTACTTTACATGCAAAGCTGATTTTAGTTTTGAGGTAATTATGCATGAAATGCGTAACATCTGTCTGATTTCTCTACCTGCAGGATTCTCTCTCTTCCACATGGTGTTGACGGGCGCGTGCTGTTTTTTGGGAGCGGTTTTGCTATCCGTTCTGGTGTACGTGTACTGCCAGAGACTCCGCAAACCTCCTCAGGAATCAGCTGTGATCCATCCCAGCACCCCCAACCATCTGCACTATAAAGACAACAGCTGTGCGCCCAAGAACGACTTGTATACGCCGATGGAGTTTAAGGTATCCCATCATGCCTCAGTGCCAAGTGCTTTTCTGTCTTGATCTTGAGCTGTGCTGCTTGTTGGGTGGGCCAGCAGGAAAAATAGGGTCACGCTTGTTAAACTGTTTGCTTTAAATGCTTATATCTTCTGTATGCGAATGTTGATTCATACCAAAAAGCTTTTTTGCATAGTTGTGTTTGACACATGAAAACGTCTCGGGTTACATAACTGTTGTTCCCTGAGAAGGGAATGAGACGCTGCGTCTCCCTTTCCATACTTTATGAGTCCCTGTAATGCTGTCTTTGGCAATATTTCAGATAGCGATATACTTCCTGACTCCTGCGTCACCCTGTATTTGTCATTAAGCCTCACCATTGGTTGAATTTGATATACACATTCAGACGCACTTACCCCTGGAGGCATCCCCAAAGTGTCACTACAGTGACGCAGCGCGAGTTCCCTCGAAAGGGAACTGTAACAATGTATCTTAAAAGGTAACGCAATGTAACCTTGCTCTCACTTTTTAACACGCTCGTTTTTTCTCTTTGTTCCCCGCAGACCCTGAACAAGAGCAACCTGCTTCCACCGGAAGAGAGCTGTAATTTCTTCCCGTCGCCCTTGCCGCAGACGAACGTCTACGCCACCACGTATTACCCCACACCTTTAGGCAAATACGATTTCCCAACTATGGATTCTCCCTGTACCTACATGCACAGCTGATGGACACGTCAACACGTTCGCGAACATCTCATGCCTTTATTGTGTGTGTGACGGTGGTTACACGCGCGCATCTGTCCATGCAGATGCAACGGAAATGCACGGACATACAGGAAAATCGGGATGTTTTTCACCCGAAATGTTTTCCTTTTTGTCATTTCTGTTAAGAAAATGAAAAGTGACGGGTTTAATCGCTCAATACGAACAGGTTGACGCTCACAGAACATGCACACTTCTTAAACGAGGATGTTACCGTCAGCGTGGAGATGTAATACACGCCCGGGCATCTTTAGTCATTTTATGCGTTTTCTTCTTGAACTTCTGAACTTGTTTCAGTCGATCAAATATGAAGGAATTGGACATCTGTGATGAGCCTGAACATCTGTTGCTCTTGTTTTTTTCTGGTTTATGCGTTTTTGTGGGGTTTTTATTGGTTAATATCAGTAAACCAGAGCAGAGTGCTACTGTATGTACATTATGGAGGATGGTGCCTAATATGAAGACTTTTATATGGGCGCTTTATTCACATGGCCGTTCACCTATCAAAACATCACGTCAGTATGGATACATCTTACAGCCATTTGCTTTGAAACTGCACACACTTTAAAAAGTAAGTGGATTGATTTTAACTGGAACATGATGGTATGAAACGGCGTCGTATGAGTTTTACTGAAGAGAAAGAGAGAGTTTGTTATTTTTCTGTATATTTGTAGTTAGTGTTATATATTTATGAACAAATTATCATTTTTGATGGCATCAGTTTTTCTCATTTAGAGACGATCGTCTGCAACAACTCCTCTTGTGTATGTGAATAATTTACACTGTCCATTGTATGATTGTTGGGTTTTACTATTCAGCTTGTGTGTGTGCGTGCGTGCGTGTGTGTCTGTGTGTGCATGCTTGCGTGTGTGCTTTTATAAAAGTGTATTATTTTCTATGAGCGCAGATGAACTTTATTGCAACATTTTCTTCTGGGATTATATTTTGGGAGGTTAAAGCGGATGTTGTTTGAGCTGGACACTGATGTTGCATTATCTGAGGTGCAGACAGTTGTCTATGCAATAAAAAAGTCAAATGAATTCACACCACACGATCACTGCCTTTTTAAAATTTGCTATGTTTTGTATGTTGTACATTGTAAACATAAATAAATAAATATCAAGTGCAAAAATGTGATGGGTTTTTAGTAAAAATGGGAATACAGGTAATCTGTATCTCTGTCTGTCTGCCTGTGTCTGTCTGTCTGTGACTGTCAGTCCCTGTCTGTCTGTCTGTTTGTTATCTGTGTCTCTCTGTCCATCTGTGTTTGTCTGTCTATCTGTGTCTATCTGTCTGTGTCTATCTGTCTACCTGTGTCTGTCCATCTGTCTCTGTCTGTTTGTCCCTCTATCTGCCTACCTGTGTCTGTCTCTGTCTGTTTGTCCGTCTATCTATCTATGTCTGTCTGTCTACATGTGTCTGTCTATCTGTGTCTGTCTGTCGATCGTTTGTCTATCTGTGTCTGTATATCTGTCTGTGTCTGTCTGTTTATCTGTGTCTGTCTGTCCATCTGTGTCTGTCTATTTCTGACTGTCTGTCTATCGTCTGTCTGCCTGTCTGTCTGTCCGTCTATTGACTGACTGACTGTCTGTCTGTCTGTTTATCTGTGTCTATCTGTCTGTCTGTCTGTCTGTCTGTCTGTCTGTTTATCGTCTGTCTGTCTATCGTCTGTCTGTCCGTCTATTGACTGTCTGTCTGTCTGTCTGTTTATCGTCTGTCTGTCTGTCCATCTATTGACTGTCTGTCTGTCTGTCTGTCTGTTTATCTGTGTCTATCTGTCTGTTTATCTGTGTCTATCTGTCTGTTTATCTGTGTCTGTCTGTCTGTCTGTCTGTTTATCTGTCTGTCTGTCTATCTGTCTGTGTCTGTCTGTTTATCTGTGTCTGTCTGTCTGTCTGTCTGTGTGTGTCTGTCTATCTGTCTGTGTCTCTCTATATGTCTGACTGTGTCGATTTGTCTGTCTATCTCTGTTTGTCTATCTGTCTGTCTGTCTATTTATCTCTGTCTGTCTGTCTGTCTATAGTCTGTCTATCTGTGTCTTATTGTCTATCTGTGTCTGTCTATCTGTTTGTGTATGTCTGTCCATATGTCTGACTGTGTCTGTTTGTCTGTCTATCTGTGTCTGTCTGTCTATCTGTCTGTGTCTGTCTGTCTGTCTATCTGTGTCTGTCTGTATGCCTGTCTGTCTATCTATCGTCTGTCTATCTGTGTTTGTCTGTGTCTGTTTGTCTATCTGTGTCTGTCTGTCTGTCTGTCTGTCTGTCCGTCTGTCTGTCTAGCAGTCTGTGTCTATTTGTCTGTGTCTGTCCGTCTGTCTATCTGTCTGTGTCTGTTTGTGTCTGTCTGTGTCTGTCTGTCTGTCTGTCTGTCTGTCTGTCTGTCTGTGTCTATCTGTCTGTTTCTGTCAGTCTGTCTATCTGTCTGTTTGTCTATCTATCTGTGTCTGCCATTTGTGTCTGTCTGTGTCTATCTGTCTGTGTCTGCCTGTCTGTGTCTATCTGCGTCTGTCTGTCCATTTGTGTCTGTCTATCTGTGTCTGCCATATGTGTTTGTATGTCTGTCTGTCTGTCTATCTGTTTGTTTGTGTCTGTCTGTCTGTCTGTCTGTCTGTCGTCTGTATGTCTGTCTATCTGTGTGTGTGTGTGTGTGTGTGTGTGTGTGTGTGTGTGTGTGTGTGTGTGTGTGTGTGTGTGTCTGTCCGTCCGTCTGTATCTGTCTGTTTGTCTGTCCATCTGTGTCTGTATGTTTGTTTGTCTGTCTGTCTCTGTCCGTGCCAATCTGTCTGTCCGTGTCTATCTGTCCGTCTGTCTATCTGAAAAGTGAAAGTTAAGTAATTGTCAAGTAGTTCCATACTTAAAACTGTCTATCTGTCTGTGTATGTCCATCTGTCTATCTACCTGTCTGTCTATCTGCCTGTCTGTCTGTCTGTCTATTTATGTCTCTTTTTAAGCTATTGGTGGAGTCTGTCTTTCTGTCTATGTATCTGCCTGTTTATCTGTCCCTGTGTTTATCTGGTCTGTCTATCTGTCTGACTGACTATTTGGTCTATCGGTTGAGTCAGTCTGTCTGTCCATTCTGTTGATCAGTCTCTCTCAACACTGTATACATCTTTTGTCTGATCTGTTGCTTGAGTTGGTCTGTCTGTCTTACTGTCTATGTAACTATCTGTTAGTATGTCTGTCTGTCTGTCTGTCTGTCTGTCTGTCTGTGTGTGTGCTGGTCACGACTGCAGTCAGTACGTGAATCAATATTATGAATGGCAGGACACCTGCAGTGACAACAACATTCTTATCTTGTGCTGTATATATTTACTCAGAAAGATCTTTCAAACAGAGAAAGGTAAAAAAATGATCTGCAGCAGTTTTGTTTACAGAACTTTCAATCCTTCAAGCCAAACGTGTGCAGATGAGCATTTAAAGCGTTCAGGAGGCGAGTGTGCGGTGCGAACAGCATCTGTGTGATGAATGATGTTTGTGCTTCTAACAGTTGGCCTCTGATATGGCTTTTTAATGAGCTGTTTGGAGGTTTTGCCCACTAATGGGAGGAAACTAGTAATTTCCCAGCAGCTGGTGAGAGTTATAAGAGCAGAAGGGCTTTTTAACTCAGACCTATTATGGTCTCCAGACACACTTCACTAATGAAACCTGTACAGAGACACATTACACCTCCAGAACAAACATGGCAGGTGCAAGAGGTAGCATTCAACTACTCAAAATTATCAAAACAGACGTTACATACATCCAAACATTTCACTTTTGACTCTTTTTTTTTTTTTTTATTCCCAAGGTGATGCTTATTTGGTCCCTAGCTGTCACTGGGGAATTACCCTTTCAAAAAGTATACCTTATACCTTAAAAGTGCATATTAGTACTTCAAATTTACATAATGGTACAAAATGTATACATATCTGTACCTGATGATACATATTAGGACCTTTTAAAGGGTATTGACCCAGTGACATATTGGGACCATATTTGACCATTTTTTCTGACAGTGTGAATGTTTGTAATGTGCTTAAGTACTAATAAATTGAATTATGCCATCTCATTAAAAGTTCAGGAAGATCCAATCCTGTCAGTAACAGCCGCTAATGTGACACTTTCATTGTCTATTAGTTTTATACACTATACAGAACTGATGACTTCAGTCGGAGCCGATGGTGTAGTGGGCAGCGCTCCGACATGTGGTGCTTTCACACTTTCGGCGACCCGAGTTCGATTCCCGGCTCGTGGTCATTTGCCGATCCCCTACCTGTACTTTCCTGTCCTCTCACTGTCAAAATAAAGGCAAAATTGGCCAAAAAAAACCTGACGACTTCAGGCCAGATCCACACCGAATATGCACCAGAGCAGCTGACTTCGGTGTGGATCTGGCCCAGAGTCATCTGCTGTATGGGGGATTACTTTAACACCCACGTTTGTGTCAAAAAGGGACAAATCCAACCATCGGTTTAAATCTGTACTTGGTCCAACCAAAATTTGGTCATCATCTACTCCAAATTGCATGAGTTTCTTCTGTGGGTCACTATTCACTTTCACTGTATGATGTGAATGCATTAAACTTGGATGGTGACTGTTGCCCCCTAAATTCTGCCTTTTGTGTTTCATGTAAAAAAGTTTAAAGCAATTTCAATTTCTGGGTGAACTTCTTTTAAATGGAATGACTGGAATAACAATTTGCATTAAATGGTCAATTAAATGAAATCGTTCCAGAGTCTTGGACATGAAAGTGGGAGACATACCAGTCTGTAATCCCTGATATCCGAGGGGTCCATGATGGGTTTTTGAGGCTTGGATGTGGTTTTACAATATGTTGAAATAAACTGACACAGGGTCACAGATGTGCTGATGACAGAACACAGATGAGATGAAGTGGACAGCACTCACATTAAGCAGATTTCTCAAGAGCATTGTGTGGATTACAAGAAAGATTTTTCATTGTCTTGATTTTAATTCATTGTGCAATCAGAAGGTATGTGAGGTTTGAATAAACATGAAAACTGATTTCTTACATCAACGAGTTAAATAAACACTGGCTTAAGTAGAAAGAAAAGAGGTCGAGAAATGATGTCAACATCAGTGCTCATAACTTCCCAAACATGTGTAATAGGTTATACACATTCAAACACAAAAGTCCTGCTTGGAAAATCAATGATATTTAGTCATTAGATACTGTAAATGATCCATTAACGTGAGTAAGGATGATTACCTTGTCTGATTATTTAATGATTTATTGATGTACTTTATGTTCTGGTGATGTCATGTTGATGTTTAGTTTGTAAATGTACAAAACTTCATTTATTGCTTAAGTAAAACTCTACAAATAATGTAAAAGTCATAACAGGATGTGTAAACGCTGGGGATTTTATGCTCAGATAATTAAATGCAAGCTCATAATAACCAGTAATAATCCAAAGCTGGAAATAACCAGTATTAACACAAGACTGTGAGAGGTTTTAATTTAAGCACCTGTCATGTAAATTGTGATTAATGAGTTACATGTATAGTAGTTCATTAAACCAATTAATAAATCATGTTAATGAGATTCAGTAAGGGTGAAGCTCAGCTGTCGATGTGCACTCATGAAAGTCCACTGTGTAGATTTTTAGCGGCATCTAGCGGCGAGACTGTGAATTGCAACCAACGTGTGGCCAAAACGCCTCATTTTAAGGGATTAAAAGCAATACAGTTCATTTTGTCAGGGTTTATACATCACTATATTATATATGTATATTAAGATAATATAATTATGTATATTATATTGCACTTTTGTCAAGAGATCCTTCTAAAAGTTACACAGTGCTGAATGCACCTTTATTAACGTTTTTATTTTTGCAGTATTCCCGAAAAACATTTAATTCAAAAAGACAACAAAAAACATAAGAAAGAACATTAGAGTGTGTATAGATTGTTTTTATTTTATTATTATCAAATCATGTACAATGATAAATCACACAACACAATAGGAGAACATTTCAGATGCTTAATAAAACATTGTGAATTACAAAAATGATAAGAAAGAGGGTACATTGTTATATAAGCAACATTAAAATCCTTTTATATAAAAAATGTAAACAAAAAATGCAGCTGTTATGGTTGTTTTTAGATTTAAAAATTACGACATTTTGATCTCCTTCTCGTGTACTATAAAATAGTCTTGACAATTAGCATTTGAGAATATAAAATGTACTTAGAAATAAAATCTAATTTATGAAACCAGCATCTTTTGACAAATGATAACTGTAAAATAATAATTCAAGATAGTAATAATTTATGATTATATGATGAGGGGAAATGTTTCAAACTCTTGCAGAGAGAGCATTTCATCAAAACTGGTTGGATAGACTCCATGAATTATTCTGTATTTATTTTAAATGACTTATAGTATGAGATTTCCCTAATCTTAAATTTGAAGTTCAGGGGCAACAAATTAAACTGTAAAAAAAATAAATAGCATTATTAAAGAGAGATATTATTTGAGTTAATAATAAATGAATATAGAGAAAAATAAGGATGTATTTTTATAGTTACATGTTCAACACTGCCACCTGCTGTTAAGTCTGGTATATAAACTAATTCGATAACAATACCACGACTATCGATACCTTCGATTGTCTGCCAAAGGGGCGGGGTTTATGCTGCGTGACGTCAACTGGAGCTTGTTCTAATTCTTAGGGTTTTACGTTGCTGCAAGGAACTTTTTAACACCTTTATTTTTAAGAATGTTGCATATATATCCTGACAAAAACTTAAAATGTGAAGGTTTACATGATTATAAAGTTTTTTTTTAACTTGAGCTGATTTATAAAAAAAAACCCATAACTCATTCTGGTTGGCGAGTGAATAGAACTAAGGCTATACAGATAAATAGCCTGCCCTACACAATAAAAAAGGGTGACTTGAAAATAAAAAGTAATGATAGATTAATAAATATTATGATTATAATCAGTTAGCTTATCTATGCCTATATTGCATTTCTTTTTATTTTAAACTCTGTTTCTTGTATGCGCTATTTGGTAGTGCAGACAGGAATTCTCACGTGGGCCTGATTTTCTCCCCAAACCTGCTCAGTGAGTGTCTCACCCAGTCCCGGTAAAACCGGAGAGACGAACACCAGTAAACCAGTTAACACCCGGACCAGTCATCATTCACACGACATGTGTGAAGAATAGAGAAGAGTGGATTAAAGTAAACTTTATTTAAGCTGACCCGAGGGCATCAAAAATTAACCCTTTGTGCTTTCATCTGAATCTATATTCAGAGGAGGATGAGTGCTCGTATGCTCGAGGAGCAGTTTAACTGCCCCGTATGTTTGGATTTACCCACGGACCCCACGACCATCCCGTGCGGTCACAGTTACTGCATGGCCTGCATCGTGGATTACTGGGATAACGAGGGCAAGAAAAACAACACCCACAGCTGCCCGGAATGCCGCCAGACCTTCAGCCCTCGACCCACTGTCTGCCGGAACACCATGCTGGCGGAGGCCGTGGAGCAGCTCCGCCGCGGCAACCTCAGCAACTCCGCACGAGAATCCATCAAAAGCGCCCGGCGGGCGGCGACCTCTGCGTCCGAGCGGGGGCGCGCGCGTAAAGGTGGGCCCACGAAACGTCTGCCGGCGTCTGCGGTGCCCTGCGACCGCTGCCCGGAGCCCAGAGCCGCCGTGAAGACGTGCCTGGCGTGCATGGCGTCGTTCTGCGAGGCGCATCTGAAACCCCACGACACGCAGCCTAAGCTGAAGAGCCACGAGCTGATTGCGCCCACCGGAGACCTCAGTCAGAAGATCTGTCCCGAGCACAAGTACCTGCAGGAGTTCTTCTGCCGCACCTGTCACCTGTACGTGTGCTGGCTGTGCACCTCGAACCAGCACAAGGGCCACGAGAGCGTTTCCACGCAGACCGAGCGCAACGAGAAACAGGTGAGAAAACGCGCAGATGTAGCGCACTGATGCAAACAGCGCGTTTACGGGGACAGAGCGCACTGAGAAGCAAGTGAGTGAGCGCGTCCACGTAGATCGAATTAAAACAGCTGAGAGAGCGCGTTCACTCAGGTATAGCGCACTTAAAACAGGTGAGAAAGCGCGTCCACGCAGATGGAGCGCACTGAGCAGGTGAGGTGAGACAGCGCGTCCACGCAAACAGAGCGCACTTAAAACAGGTGGGAGAGCGCGCTTTTACGCAGACAGAGCGGATTACTCCAAGTAAGACGCTACTCGATTGGTGGGAAGCAGTGGAGACAGCGCACTGGGAAGCAAGTGAGCGCGTCCTTGCAGATAACATTGAAACAAGTGAGAGGGCGCGTCCACGCAGATAGTACAAAAGGACTGGTAATCAAGCTCGACCACAAATTTGAAACAGGGGAGAGAGAGCGTCCACGCAGATTGAGCGCACTGAGAAGCAAGTGAGAGAGCGCGTCCACGTAGATAGCATTAAAACAGGCGAAAGAGCGCGTTCAGAGCGCACTGAGAAACAGGTGAGAGAGAGAGCGACCATGCAGAAAGAGCGCGCCCTGCTGAAATAAACCATCACAGAAATCTCAAAAGGAATGTTAAAGTTCACACTTTACTGAGCACGCGTGACGTGTGGTGTGTTGTGTTTAGTGTGGTGGTGGTTTAATGTTGATGAACTCTGTCCAATCCACATTCCAGTCTAATCCAAACACTTCACTGTCTTTCTATTGATGAATTAGAATCAGCTGGGTGCAGTCCTGTCTGAGAATCATCAGAGATTACAGGACAGAGAACGAGAGCTCAAGGACATGAAGAAAGTTTTAGAGACACTCACGGTAACAAACCCATACTTATATATTGCATTCCTTCATACAAAACACAAGTCAAACTGGTCTGACAAAGATAAATATAGATGTGCCTGTAAAAATGAGCAATGGCCGGTAGGCTACAGTCAGTCCCTAATCTTCATCTGTGTGTGTTTGTGTGTAGCGCTCCTCGGAAACGGTGAAAGATGAGGCAGATGTTGTCCTCTCTGAGCTCCAGGAGTCTGTGCAGAGGATGCTGGAGTTACTCCAGGACTTGATGCTCTCTGCTGGGCAGGAGAAGATCACTGAAGCCCAGGATGTGGTCACCAAATTGGAGACTGAAGTCAAACAGCTTAAGAAGAAAGATGAAGAGATGAAAGATCTTATCAACTGCCAGGATCATATTTACTTCCTGAAGGTCTGATGATGGCTTGATCATGTGTTCAGGGGAAATGTGACGTTTGGTTTTGGATGAATGTTAAAAAAATACAAACAAATATCTGTCAAAATATCATAGTAAAAAATAAGAATACAATGTTATCACTGCAATTTCAAATGTATATTTTTTAGATTTTATTTTTATAAATAACCCTAAATAGCAACAAGTATATGTTCTTTATCAGAGTGCTTTTTTTGTTCGCAAAATTCTTATTTTTAATTAAAACTTCTACTTATTTACTTGAGTAAAATTAAAAGAGCACTAGATTTTAATGTAAGGTATTAAATACAATTTTATGAAATGTAGTGGAATAAAAAAGTATGATAGTATGTGGAAGTAAAAGTTTTCCAAAGAAAAACACTATAGATACACAACTTAAGTATTGTCCACCTCTGCAAATAATTGAGAATAATTTATGTAAAAAATAAAGTGACTTCTCTCTCCACAGACGTATCAGACTCTGTGTTCTCCTCTGGAGGGGGGCGAGTTGGGGGCCATCACCGTGAACCCAGAAACCACATTTGATCCCTTGAGGAACGTCATTGTGCAGCTCAAAGAGAAAGTAGAGGAGATGTGTGACCAGGAGCTAGACAAGATGAACAAGACAGGTGATGACAGAAATACACACGCATGCACGCACGCATGTACACACACACACACACACACACACACACACACACACACACACACACACACACACACACACACACACACACACACACACACACACACACACACACACACACACACACACGCACACACACACACACACACACACACACTAGACTGGTGCTGTGTAATGATGAGTCTGTATCTGTCTTTACAGTCCACAACACTACAGCGTTCACAGTGGCTGACCGTAATGAACAAAAGACAGGAGGCATTATGAAACGTAAGTGAATTTTACTATAGTACTCTTACAGAAATGATTTATTAAATAACTGAATTATTTGATCATGCAGCATCATTTCAATGTAATTATTGAAACATACGTTTCTGAAGTGGGTTCGATCCCTGGCAACGCATACTGATAAAAGTTTTTTATAATAACAAAAATGTACAGCTTGAATGGACTGTAAGTTGCTTTGGATAAAAGCATTTGCTAAATGCATTGTAACTGTCGCCCGTCCCGTATATGGGACACCTATGTTTACTTCAATGTTTTTGATGTACATTTTTATCTATCACGACAAACTATATATCGTTGGAAAGGTCGAAGCCTCCACAATACACATTTCTACAGTGTTTTATAAATAAATTATGTAGGGAGAGTAATTGATTAATTTATAAAGAGTGTGCCTTAAAACATTTATATCCTGCTTACAGTATATGCCAGCAGGACGCCTAAGTTTACTTCGGTGTTATGCATGTGAATTCGTATCTAATTATGACAAACTATATATCAAAGCTCTAAGAGTGTAGTTTTCATATTTCAAATCAGTTTCATATATTTTTAAGCAGTAATAATAATGCAGTGACAGTAATTTATTAATTTGTGACAAGAGTATGCAGCAAACTATTGCCACCTAGTGGCTGTTGTGGTTAAAACCACTAAAAGTGTAACACAAACCTAATTTTTTTGTGATTTTAAAATGAAATTTGTATCACAACTACTTGAGACTTTATTTATTTTGTGTAATTTTTTACATTTTTATCATTTTAATTATAAAATTAATATGTTATTGCATTATTTTATTTATTAAAATAGTTATATTAATTTGAAGATGCACATCAAATTTACACCCCCCACTCAAAAGGGGCTGGGGGGTTTAAAAAGTTATGTAACGTACCGTATTGTCCCGAATATAAGACGACCATGGTTGTAAGATGACCCCCGGCCCTTTCAAAGTGTACCTTTTGGAAAAATGTTTTTTTAAGACTTACTCTTGTCTTTTATAAAGAAAATGCGGTAACACTTTACAATAAGGTTGTATTAGTTAACATTAGTAATTGGATTACTAACATGAACAAACAATGCACAATATCATTTCAGCATGTATTCATTCTTGTTAATGTAAAGACCCTCTGCTTTTAAATAAAATTTAAAAAAGTAAATAAAAAAAACATTTCATCCAATCTTTATTTGTTCTCTTTTATCCCATCTTAAATATGGGTAGTTTTTTTTAAATACAAAATTTTGAGATTTTTGTAAAGGACTTTGCTAGAGATCAGATTCAGAAAAATGATCAAAACATACACAGAGTTTTTACTGTTTTTGGATCAGTGGATGCTTTAGTGTTTTGTAGGTTGTGTAAGAGTGCCACCAAGTGGACAATAGCGGAAATATGGATTGCCGTAAAAAAAATTGTAATTGGCAAGGAAGTGTTTTCTCTTAATTGACGCGATAACTTGTCAACGGCAGGGAAAGAGTTAATATATGTTAACAGTTAATAGACTTTAACTAATCTTTGAAAAGATTTTATAAATGTAGTTAATGCCGAAATGAACTAACATTAATAAATGCTGTAGAAGTATTGTTTATTATTAGTTCATGTTAGCCAATAATAATACAACCTTATTGTAAAGTTTTGCTGAAAATGCTTTAATTTGAAAAACTTTTTATTAGTGAAAGGTAACCAGTTTGATTCCCCTTTTAACTTTGGCATACAGTACCATATAACCTGCCGTTCATCTGGATTTAATAACATTTAGCCTAGGCTGTCCATCTCATTGTGAAAAAACACGTAGCCTATTAAAATTTTATTAACAGTAGAAGTAAACGACTTGTTTATGTGTATTTGGTGCCACCTACCACATTTCTGCAGGTGTAGAATATGATTGGCATGTAATCATCTAAAGCTTGAATATAAGACAACATTGTCTATTGACACGCATTTCCGTGAAAACAAATGTTGTCTTCGGGACGATACGATATGTAAAAAGTTTAATTGTTTCATATACAGTATCATCTAAGTCCACTCTTTTATATCACAGTGTTCTCCGGGAAGGGATCAAAAGCCCCTCGCGCACAAGGTATGTAAACTCTCACTAAAAGCAGTGCATTGTGGGATTGTTTTCATCAGGATTCTGATGTGATGTCAATGTGTTTCAGGACCGCCACCGTTGCCCTCAGTGAGAACACGAGGATCAGGTACAACATCACACAACCCCTTACGACTCATTTCACGTCAAACGGCAGGTTTGCAATAATGGTTATTTTTTTCTACAGTTGGAACCACACGCACACAAGCCGTAAAAAACAACGAACCGCGAGGTGAGATTGTTTGCTCACAATGTAGTCATAGTTTTATGATTATAACTGTTTTATGAACTTAAAGATAAAAAATTTTATGCAAGTTAACCGAGCAGTCACAAGTTCTCCAAGACCAGAGCCTTCCTCAAGAGACAATAGAGATGAATGTAAGTCATACACACTCCTAAAGTCTTTAATAACCTGTAGTTTGTCATGTACTGTAGTTTGTTTGTTTCGCTCTTCAGCTGACAGAAGTCGTAGTTCATTGAGACCAAGAGAGACACAAAGACGAGACGAACGAGAACAAAATGATGGTAAGAGATTTATGTTTAGATACAAAATATTTTTCTTAAAGAAAATTGTTTCTTTATCAGGGCTTATATTAAGGGTGCATTGTGTAACTTTTAGGAGGACCTCTTGACAGAAATGCAATGTAATATACATAACTATATTTTAAAAAAAGTACCTTAGAATTATACATTTGTATTTACGTAGACCGCAGATCCCCTTACATGGAAGTCACAATTTCATGTCGCCATGTTTCTACAGTAACCCTATAGCGCGTGTGTTGTCACTACATTCGCATGCGCACGTGAAACTTTCGCTTTTACCTGCTCATGCGATAGTGTCACATGCACACGCGAAAGTTTCACATGAGCACCTGAAACTAGTGTTGTCACTCAATGTGGTCCAAAGTGGACGAGCTTAAAACATTTTGAACACCGTTTACACCTGTCTTTAGCGTCGTCCACTTGTGATCCAATCGACGAAAACACATCTTAATACCAAATGTAAACAGCCTCTCAGATGATGACATGTTTGTCCTGTGGTGGCTACCGTAGCTTCTCTATGCGTTTTGAAAGGGAGGGGTGAGCTGTGGACTGAGCTGTTGGTTGCAATACGCACAACCGGCGCAACGTCATAGAATGTCTCTGAACAGGTTCACGCCCACTTTTGGGGGAAATCAGACTAGACCTTCCATTGGCTTCCATTCAAAATAGTGGAACAAAGCAACCTTCGTACACAGCCGGCAGGCGTAAATAACTTATGAAATCACTCAGATTAAACATGTTGAGTAATTATCTGTCCACCCTGCCGGCCATAGAGCGCGAAAGATACATTAACATATTTAATTTGGTCAATATAAAAACATGTCTCTTTCATTCTCCCAGCATCAAATTTGTGTAACAACGCACCCTATTGGCCAGAGGTGTCTTACGCGGACATTTACTCCTACCTCATCGAGTCAACAGGGAAGCAAGTGAATGATTTTACTTCGTATTTGAAAGTTACTTCGTATTTATTTATTATGTCTTTATATTTAGAGTAATGAGTGCACTTTTCCGTCGAGTCATACAACTAACTGGCTTAGCGATATTTCCAGCAATCACTGGATGGCGTTGTTACACAAATTTGACGCTGTGAGAATGAAAGGGACATGTTTTTATATTGACCAAATTAAATGTGTTAATGTATCTTTCGGGCTCTATGGCAGGCAGGGTGGACAGATAAATACTCAACATGTTTAATCTGAGTGATTTCATAAGTTATTTACGCCTGCCGGCTGTGTAAAACGTTGCTTTGTTCCGCTATTTTGAATGGAAGCCAATGGAAGCGCTGCTTTTTTAACCCCCAAAAAGGGGCGGTGACGAAATTTACAGTCAAGTTCCCGGATGTGCCGGTAGTCCGTATTCACAATTATACCACTAGATGCAGCTAAAAATCTACACACTGGACCTTTAAATAAGAGAAAAAAATCTACTGATTTTTTACAGTTTAAAACGTAAGTTTTAATACTGAATAGATTTTTGTAGGTTTTGGAGTGTTTAATTAAGACAACGTAAAAAGTGTCCAGCATATAAAAACTCTTTTTGTATCATTTTATAGGTTTGAAGACTTTACTACTAATTAAATGTGGAAAATAGCAATTTTGAAGAATAAAAGGTGTCCAAACTATTGTGCAATGCAGTTTTACTTACTGCTTGTTTGTTTTGATAGCAGACACATGGAGTTTAAGTTCAGTGAGATCGAGAGGTCAACAGAGACCAGAACAAAGAGATCAGGGTGAGATTTACTTACATGTCATGTCCTGGTTATATTTTACAAAAATAAAATAAAATGAGGAAACTTGTTAGAATTTAAAGAGCACCTATTGTCCGATTACACGATTTTTACATTTCCTTTAGTGTGTTAGTGTGTATTAGTTCATGTTAACGATATGCAAAAGGTACAAACCCCAAAGTAAACGATGACGCGAGTTATCGTCTCCAACCTAAATCTCATTTCTTGGACTACAACAAACACACGGATTGTAGGCAACAGTTTACTTCCTGGGATTGATGTAGTAAGACCAACATTATCATAATTCCTCCCGCTGGGACTCACAGCCTGTAAGTTAACTCCTGTTAGCAACCGAATCTTTCAAACATGGTAAAAAAAACATGGAGTAAAAAGAAATCTAAAGTTTAGTTTTGCGTGCTCATGTGAAAGTTTCACGTGCGCACACGAAACTAAACGCGAACGTTGCACGTGCGCACGCGAAACTAAACTAAAACTAAAATTTTTGCTCCGTGGTATTCAGACCAATCACAACGTACAGATTAGCTGGCCAATCAGGGACACAGCGCTTTAAAAATCTGTAGAGAGTAAAATCTGGAGCTACAAAAATGTACAGTATTTGGAAAATAATGTGTTTTTTCAACTATAATAAACCACGCAAACACATTGTATTATACCAAATACACAAAATAACGTTGTTTTTAACAATGAAATAAGTGCTCTTTTAAACCGTTTCATACCAAATATTTGTTACTGTATTGTGTTAAAGGTGCAGTGTTTAAATTTTAGTGCCTCTAGTGGTGAGGTTGCAAATTGCAACCAACGTTTCAGTCCACCGTTCATTGAAACGCATAAAGAATCTACGGTAGCCGCCACCGGACAACCATGTCATCGTTGGAGACAACTTAGTAAAAAAAGTTTGTCCGTTAAGGGCTTCTGTAGAAACAAAATGGTGACTTCCATGTAAGGGGACCCTCTGTGTATATAGATAAAAACTTTTCATTCTAAGGCAGGGGTGGGCGGAATGGCCAAAAATCTATTCCACGAAATAAGTCATTTTATTTCACGGAACGGAATATTTCACGGTATAAATGTTTTTCAGTTTATATTGTTTTTTTATTATTATAAAAATGTACAGAAATTTGCCACTCACTCTAGCTTTTGACTAAATGCTCACTGCATTTTTAAATTATGAGCAATTTAAAGTTAATAATGTTAAAGTGAAAATGCCCAGAAGATAACAAAAGATTAAGTCTTGATAAGACAGAATCTTGTTTATAATTGAGTTATTAATTTTATAGACTATTGAAGCTATAGTATGCCTCCATTGTATTTTGTATTTATGCATACATTACATTAAAAATAGGCAATATGTTAAATGAACAGGTATAAATATATGCAAAAACCTACAGACAGGATGAATACCTATATAGCCTATATGAAAGACAAAGCTCTAGATATTATAAATATGACAGGTGCTATGATGTGATGATCATGCAGTCTGTTTTAAGGTCTTGACAACCTTTACTTTCTATAGACCTTAACATTTACGTCTCTTTCTCGTCTTTCTGATCAAATAGGCTATGTTTGTATAAGCAAATGGCGCGTCAAACTGCATCGCTCCAGCAGTGCACGTGTCACTGATATTTAAACGCGAGTTTGTTGTGGCTTGCTTAAAGTTGAGAAAACGTTACAACTATTAGCATTATGTGCGAGAAGAACTCTTTATTATTTGGCATCGCAGCTCCTTGCGCGTCCCTACAGTAGAGAGACCTTTGCACGTGACGCGAGAGACTGGACGGCTGCTGCATGAGCACAGAGAGAGAGAGAGAAAGAAAGAGCGAGCGAGAGCCTCGCTGCGAGACCCGTGGTGGATTCACGGGCAGTTATTATAAAAATTACAGAAATAACTCGTTCATTTTTAATAAGTGAATTATTTTACATGTTTCTCCGTCACACTCAGTCTAACATGCAGGCGGGCAGAGTTAGCCACGCCCACTTATTTGCATTCCGCGGAATAGACGGAATAGAAAAATCTGTTACGTCTGACATTTTATTCCGCGGTAACGGAATATACCGTCATACCGCCCAGCCCTATTCTAAGGTAATAAAAACATAACAGTTCATTATGAAAGGTCTTTATACACCCCTGATAATATAGTTATGTATTTTATATTGCATTTCTGTCAAGAGATCCTTAAGTTACACATTGCAACTTTAAGATGCATTTTCAGATATAGTAACTTACTGACAGAATGCATAGATGTACCTGACACTTCATTGTCTTTTTGTATTTGAATTTTTACACGACTGTATTGATCATCACATGATTCTGTTATCTGATCTACAGAAAGAGAAAATCCCAGCTCTCAGAGACGTCAAAGTACAAAAAGTACACAAAGCAGAGTGACACATGATGAAGAACAAGGTAAAACACAGATGCACAGATGCAACAGCTATCTTTGTAAGGACAGTCATAGACATAATGCAATCCCCACCCTAACCCCAACCATCACAACTAAGTACCTAACCCAAACCATAACCTAATTCAAACCCTAAACTCAAGTCTTTTTCCCTCAAACAGCCCTTTAAAAGGGTGCCACAAATTAAGGACCAGCTAAAATGTCCCCGCTTCACTTTCTTTACCTCACTCCGATGGTCTCACAAAAAATTGTTGGTCACAAAGATAGCTGTACAAGTACTCACAGAACTCTTAATCATCCTGATTTCTTTTTGGTTGTGTTGTCAGCTGACAGCAGGAGTATCGCTTCATTCAGATCCAGACAAACACAACAGGGAGGAGAAGAGAGAGATCAGGGTTAGAAATATGACATACAATCGTTCAATTTATCTAGTTAAAGGTGCAGCGTGTACATTTTAGCGGCATCTAGTGGTGAGGTTGTGAATTGCAACCAACGGCTCAGTTCACTGCTCACCCCTGGGTTTTGAAACACATAGAGAAGCTACAGTAGCCACCACCGGACAAACAGGTCATCATCGAAGACAACTTAGTTAAAAAAGTTTGTCCGTTAAGGGCTTCTGTAGAAACATGGCGCCCCAAAATTGCGACTTCCATGTAAGGGGACCCTCGTGTATGTAGATAAAAACGTCTCATTCTAAGGTAATAAAAACATAACGGTTCATTATGAAAGGTCTTTATACACCTTTGATAATATAGTTTTGTATATTATTTAGCATTTTTGTCAAGAGATCCTTCTAAAAATTACACACTGCACCTTTAATGCTATAATATTGTGAATATAAATGTATTTTTATGTTTTCATTGTGACGTTTGAACCCTACTGTACACAAAATGCTGACATTCATTTACACGGATACAAAAACACATTCATTCATTTCAAGCGGCCTTGTTTTATTTTTAAGTGTCAGCGGATCGCTGGAGTTTAAGTTCGCTCAGACCGAGACAGAGAAAAGACGACCGGGAACAAGGTGACGCCTGTTTCACGTCTGATTATTGAAATATAATGAAATCTTTAAACAGTCGTGTGATGTTTGTGTGTTTGCCTTTTTACAGCCAATGGAGAGACACTTAACTCACAGAACAAAACAAACACAACAGACAGACAACAACCCGCTAGACAATGTGAGTTACTTATTTCACATTGTGCCATAGAATGAAAGTTGTTTTTATATATAAATCTGCTTATTTTGTTTTCATCAGCGGATAGATGGAGTCTGACCTCTCTGTTACCCAAAAACAGGAAAAAGCGACAGGACTCAGGTAAAGAAACACACATAAGCACGCTACTTTATGAACTGCTGTATTTAATGTTTATAATAATTTGCGCAATAGAACCAAATTTTGTCTACTATGATTTTCAGATTTATTGAATTTATGTCAACTGCCTTTTTGAAGGTCTCCTAATGTGAGAAATGCACTTTTTTGTATTGTTTGAACGTAATTGTGTGTCTCTTGTGTGTATACACAACCACCCTGTATTGATAAAAAACACTCCTTTTTTGTTGGAATGTTGGAATTTTCTGAGCAAACTGACATCACATTGCATAGGCTCCGCCCACAACCATCCACAGGCTGCAGTAAAGAGGCACTTTTCCTGTACATGCAAAAATGGACCTTCAACACAGGATAATAAAGGATCTATATTGATATTTAGACCTAAAACTTCACAGGCACATTCCGGGGAAACCTGAGACTAATATTCAGGGTTCCCACGAGTTCTTGAAGTCCTTAAAAGTTTTTGAATCTGGGGGAAATAATTCAAAGCCCTGGGAAGTTTTTGAAAATATGCATACATAGATGTAAGTCATTGAAAGTGCTTGAATCTATTTTATGCAAGAAGTTTTCTGAAAAAAAATTCATATTATTCCCTGTGTAGTGTAGGATTATATCATAAAAATTCTAGACTTTTAAGCACACATGCTAAATTGTTCGCTTTAAATGCTTATATCTTCTGTATGTGAATGTTGATTCATACCAAAATGCTTTTTTTGCATAGTTATGTTTGACACATGAAAATGTCTCGGGTTACGTATGTAACTGTTGTTCCCTGAGAAGGGAACGAGACGCTGCGTCTCCCTTGTCATACTTCCTGCGTCCCTGTAACGCCGTCTTTGGCAATATTTCGGATAGCGATATACTTCCTGGCTCCCGCATCACCCCGTCTTAGTCGTTAAGCCTCATCATTGGTTGAATTTGATATACACATTCAGATGCACTTACCCCTGGAGGCGTCCCCAAAGTGTCACCGCAGTGACGCAGCGCGAGTTCCCTCAAAAGGGAACTGTAACAATGTAGACAAACACGATGTCACCTTGCTCTCACTTAAAATGTGTCCCCACATTGTTCCTTGAATTTGAGGGGATTGGACCTGGAAAGTCCTTAAAGGGTCCTTTAATTTGAAGTTAACTAAGGTGTGGGAACCCTGAAAATTACATTTTGAAAAATGTACATATTAGGTGACATTTAATTTCACAAAGCACAATAATTTGACATAATTGTGAAAAAAGTATGTGAAATATCTTTCTATAGTAAAAGAGGCCACACCCACTATACAGGAGGCGGAGTCTTTAAGTCGTAGGCCCTCCTCTGTCAGCGCCAGCGCCTGTAAGTTAATCACCAACACGCATTATAAACAAATGCACTCCTTTTGGTAAAATATGTTTCCGTCAAAAACTCTTAAACTCTCTTTCTTGTCTCTTTAGGGGGAGAGCCAACAGAAGGTAATGTCTGAGAAAAATGTTTTACATAGCGATTTTATTTAAACAAATTAAGCTTATTAAACTTGTCATCAAGGTTACATACACACTCTTGGTGATCTGATAAAACATGCCAGTTTTTTTTACTTTTTTGTTTGACCTAAATTGTTTACCTGGTATTTTAAATAAATATTTAATAGCACATTTGCATGTGTAACTTCAAAAGCATTTAGTTTTTTTTAGTAGTATTTTACATACTAGTATTTTTGCATACTTTTTTGATATATTGTAGTGCGTAATGGTCACATTGCATGCAGAATAAACAAATAAAATTTATTTATTTTTTAATAAGTAGTTATTTAGTTATTTTTTTATTTTTAAATGATTTATTAAAAATTATATGATTTAATTGTAATTAATATATATTTTTAATCAACTCATAGACCCTGTGCAATACTCCCACGAACCACCAGGGGTTGAAAACATGCGACGTAACATTCAGTAAAAAATAAATATATAAATGAGCTAAAATATTTTTCGAAGTAAAGCCAGTAATATCTTCAGAAAAGTTTAAATAAACCGTAGGTCCAGTCCAAATTTGTGATAGTTAAGGTCTGATTTGTTGTGTTTTTTATAATCTTACCTTTATTACTTTCTGTCTTTCTCTCGGCACAGTGAATCCCGGACTCTTCCTGGATTCGCCTACAGAGGATCCCATGATAAATCCAGCTTTTCCTACATGTCAGCATCTCATCTTTATTTTTTACATTACGCATATCAAATCAGATGAATGTTAAATAGGCCTGTTGAATGCTTTATTCTGATTGGCTGAGAAATGTTTCACGGGTGTTGATTATTTTTTGTAAAACGCACACCTAATCTGTCAAATGTCTTAAAATAACCACCAGAGCAGTCTGTGGTAACCGTGGTATAAGCAGGATAAATGACTCCCATCCTTTGAATTATTTAAAAATAATGCACATGAGCTTTGCGTCATGCCGCATTATTTTCGAATAATTCAGTGGCCCGTCGTCAATTATTCGTTACATATATAACAGATAGAGTCACTGGCTTATCAAAATAAGTTTAAAAGATATTTAGTTAATATCTGAATGATCACATACCTTAACACCTTGCGGTACTCTTTGTATTTTGTAGTAAGAGAAATTAACATTGACAGCATACAGGCTGCAGAACCCAGAACCCGAGATGAGTTCCTACAGTGTGAGTTTATTGTCCAATCATCTCAACCCATTTTTTGCTTTTTGTACAATATTTCACATTCACCTTCTCATCTTTTCTGCATCAGATGCGTGCGATTTGACCCTGGATCCAAACACGGCCCATCGGCGTCTGATTCTGTCAGACGGAGACACTGTAGCTACCCTGCATCAGACGTCTCAGGGTTACCCCGACCTTCCCCAACGCTTTGACGGATGGACTCAGGTTCTCTGCATCCAGCCCCTCTCCTCCGATTGCTGCTACTGGGAGGTGGAGTGGAGGGGGCGTGGCTCTTCTCTGGGCGTGGCCAGCAGCACCATGGCCCGCAAGGGGGCGGATGCCGGGGCGGGATTAGGATATAACAAACAGTCGTGGAGTTTGGAGTTGTCAGACACGTGCTGTGCCGCCATGCATGCCAATCAGAAAGTGGAGATCCCTGTGATGTACAGTCCTCGGGTCGGGGTGTTTCTGGACAGAAACGCAGGAACTCTGGGATTCTACAGCGTGGATGACACGTTGGTTCCATTATACACATTTCGCGGTACATTTCCACCCCAGCTGTATGCTGCGTTCGGGGTGGGCTGCGGGGTTGGAGTCGGGCTGGATTTTGCCATGGGGCAGTTTAGTTCCACATCAGACAGCATTAAAATCTGCTCTTTGTGAAAAACAGTCATAATAATCCTAAAATAAAATATATTTTGGAAATAGGAATTTAAAACACTTTACAATAAGATTTAATTTGTTAACGGCCAACACTATATTATGGCAATTTCGTATTTTATGAGGTGGCTAATTCGTATGAATTAAAATGACCACATTCGTACATTTTTGCACGGTTTTATTATTGTTTTTAAGATAATCGTACATTTTTGCACAAATTCATACGAATTAGCCAACTCGTAAAATATGTACACATCCTCGTGAGATGAGGCTGTAACGTCATACTTATCTACATTAGTTAATATAAACTAACAACAATAAAATACAACTGCATCATTTATAATTGAAGTTAATTTTAGTATTTATTAAATTAAAAAAATTAAATCCTGTATATGGGTAATTATATATTTATAAATAAAAATTATAATCATTTAAAAATAGCATACAAAATGACTTTGGAAACCAAATGGACATGCAATTATATCTACCATTTGTTAACATAATTTAATGCACAATTATTGGCTTTAAATTAAACATTAAAGACCGAAGTATGGTCCATTTTTTACGTGTATGCGAGGGTCCGTTACAGTGCACGTTACGCAATTTTGTCATCAGAAAAGTGTGCGCGTACTGTTCGCGCAATGCCGGATTTTTAAAAACCCTGCGAACATTGTACGCCAATATTTTATGCGCAAACAACACGTCATTGATGCATTGTTAACGTGTAAAAATTTGCGCAATTTCGGCCCTCGTGGCCTTCCATAGCATTGCGTCGAACTCAAACTATACTTTGCAATGCTGTGCGTTCGACCATACGCTTATATTTGCGTACACGTAAAAACAGACTATACTCTGGGCTTTAGATTAACAAATGCTGTTAAAATGTTACTCATTGTTAGTTCATGTTAGCTAACGCATTAACTAACGTTAATAAATGAACCCTTATTGTAAAGCGTTACCAATTTAGTTTGCATAATGATTCATTTGGATGCACAATGGACATATTGGCTATTTAATAGGCTTCATTTTCGTCATGCAATGTACAATTTTATTTATTTTCCATCTTTAAGATGAATTATAACATGGATGTGTGCTTAACAAATTTCGTGTTAACGTTTTAGGGTTTAAATTTATTTTTTGCATTTTATTTATTTTCAGAAATACAATCAATTTAATTTAAGGGTCATCATCAGTCACTATAATAAATATGGAGTTATAAATAAATCCTTTGTACATTTATCAAACTTGCAAGAACCAAATACCAAGACGCATGATGTTTTTTTGCTTTATTATAAAAAACAACGACATAAGGCTAATACAAGGCTCTGACAGCAGCTAAACACAGGGAAAACACAACCATCATGGTTACATGACATCAAACTATATCTATTTAACTGTCATTATCACAAAACAGATCACATGGTGTTTGGTGTCACTACAAGTGACATCGTCTTCAAGCATTAACATTTGACCTGATTGGCAGCGGAGAGCTCGATGACATCAACGACAGCAAGAAGTAAATAAGGACACTTCAATACGTTACTATTAAACCATGCATGAAGCAGTACCGTACAATTCATCTTGCAATAAAAATGTATATAACACAAAGCTGTTGGTGTATATGCAGAAAATGTTTTGATATATATATAAGGTTTGTACAGTTTGATGTAAAATTGCAAGAAATATGTATGTATTGTGCGTTATGTAATGAAGCTGTAGTCTGAATCATGTTTGGTTTGTATTCTTGGCATCTCAGCTCACAAATGTCTCTAAGCCAGACGATTTTCCCTGTGTGGTCACCATTTACCACCAAAAACAAGCACAACATTTTAGCTTATAAAATTACAATTTAGGTGCAAAAAAAGGACAAATAAATTTGGTTTATTTCCATAACACAAGGTGTTTGAGTCCCTTCTCAAATTCCACAAACACAAATATATTAAAAATCTAGTTTCTACATCAGATACTAGGTTAGTAAATAATACATCTTAAGTTATGACCTTAAATAGTTTGTTAAATGTTAGGTTAGGCCTGTTTAGTAATAAAACACTAAAGAGTTAAAAATCAAAAGTGCATTAAATGAAAAAAAGAGGAGAAATGAGGGTGAGGAGAAAAATGATGTCACTAAGGGGTCATTCAATCTAATATCCCGAAACCACATAACACAGAAATCAGGACTTGCTTGGTAAATAACAGTTCTGTTATATATATATATATATATATATATATATATATATATATATATATATATATATATATATATATATATATATATATATATATATAAAAAAAAAAACATGATTTGTATGTTAAACGACTCGGGGATGTACTAACATAATAAAAAACCTAGTATAAGGATGCAAAAAAAATTCCCTTTGGAATTCTGCCGTGGCATCGTCTTAAACCAAATCAACGTGAAAATTTTGTTCCCGTCCGAAATCTGAAACAACACATCTAGTGCACGTGAACACAACACTTCATTTACCTTAATTACAATCCCTGAATATTATTTCAAATAAAAAACACAACTGAGACAAACAATGTAGCAAACAAAACAAAACTCACAGTAACAAATCCTGAGCGATCCACTTCTGTGACTGACTTTCCCAAAAATGAATCAATTCTGTGCGAAATAACAACATGTGATTTAGACGGGTTAGGATATGTCCAGGTGCATGCTGGGAAACAAAAGGTTTGACTTTACAGAAGTATATGACAAACCATACAAGGATACAGGCAGACAGACTAGACATCTGAATGATCTAGTTTTGGGACTCATCATCTACAGAGAGGAACTTTCAGGAACCTCTTAATAAAAAAAACGAACCCCTCAGAGGAGGCTGTGGAGATGCGACCTTTAATTTCTCTTCCCTACATTGCTTTTCTCTTCATTCTTGATTTCAATCCTGTGCTTCACTTTTAAATCTCTTAATGCAAACCATCGTGACTCAAAGTGACCAGATTTTCGATAAAACTTACAGAAACCTTCATGTTTTCAGCATACCTTTAGACTTCAATCCTTTCTTCCTTATATCCGTTCACACTACATTCAACAACCTTCTTCACTTACGTTTGTCTTTCTGCACTACTACTGATACCATCAGCATCTCCACAGCCCAGAAAACAAATGCACAGATAAATAAAAGAAACAAAGACTTAAAGATAAGGAAATTTGATGGAAATGCAAATAGAAAAAGTTAAAAATATATTGTTTAAGGGGGAGAGAGAGATAAAAAGAATATATATATTTCCTCTAGAGTGCTATAAGGCCTTTGAATTAGGGATGCATAACGATTAATCGCGATCAATCTATAGCAGAATAAAAGTTCTTGTTTACATCATACATGTATGCGAACTGTGCACAACAACTTTGCACAGATAAATGCACACACATGCATGTATATATTTAAGAAATGTGTACATGTGTATATACATTTGTGTATTTATGTATAATTTATATTATATATATAAATACTTAATATATAAATATATATTTTTTCTTAAAATTATACATGCATGTGTGGACATTTATATATACATAATTACTACACACAGTTCACACACATATATGACGCAAACAAAAACCTCCATTCCGCCATAGATCAATCGCGATCAATCGTTATGCATCGCCACTTTGAATACATCACTGTTAAACATTTACTTTATTATTGTGCTTTAAAAACATCCTGTTTTTTCTCAAAGTCATTTTCCTTTCTGTTTATGTATGGCAGGAGGGAAAACAGATGGCATTATTAAGGTTATGCGGGGTATAAAGTATATAGTTCAGTCTGGACCACGCCCACATCCTTATGAATTATGTAGGTGGGCCGTGGCCTGAGAAAGAGAGGCGTGTCTACGTGTGCGCCGTGGTTCATTTAGGTTCCCCCAGGACGGAGTAGGAAGGGCCAAGGAAGTAGGGTGTTGGGGCGGTCCAGGATAGGAGGGACTGGTGAGCGATGCGCTGCGCCGACCGACCATGGCGGGCAGACTTTGATTCCTCCGAAGCCCGTCCAGTAAACTCCCTCCTCCCGTTGCCAGGAACGTGGAGGATTCCTGCATACGGGTACCTTCGGCATCAGAACTTCGGAGAACTTTTTTATCCAAGCCTAGCTTACGAAGATGCTCAACGAGGTTGACGCCGTGCCGTTCGGGTTTGTTTGCCTGCTCTTGAGGGGATCGGTCGGGGCTCAGGAGATCCGGTCTGGGGGCTCGACCGAGTTTCAGGCCGTAAACATCTTGTAGGAAGAGCTCGGCGGGGCGGGACGCAAGGAAGTTGTCAGAAGAGGTGGTCCGCGAATCGAAAGGCACCGGGGAGGGGCACGGCGAATGCGAGGGGGAGTTGGGTGGGGTACTCGGAAGACGACGTGGAGAAAGGGGCTTTTTTGGTGCCGCTACCACAGTGGGACCTTGAGCAGAAATGCCTTTCTCAAGCAGAAGTTTAGCTAGGCCACCGGGGGGCGCTGCAGGGCGGCGGATGGGGAAAGAGTCGCCCAGACTCAACCTGCAAGGTGTGACTGGAGTACTGGGACCGGTCCGAAGAGAACTTGGGGTGTAATCACCGATTGAAGGACTACATGCAGAGCTAAAAAAAAGTTTAGTATAAAGTTTAGTATTTCAAAAATGTAGTATATAGCTAACCATATTTACTTATTAGCTAGACGTCTTACCTAGATGTCACCTGTGTGCTGTCACAAGGGTGCAGGATCCGGCAGGTAGTGAAGGTGTATGTGGAAAAGGTGGAGCTCTGATATTTTCCGGGATTAACCGCTAAACACGAAGAAACGTAACAATAAACATACATTCAGTAGTTCAACCTCCAAAACAACTAATTGTTGTGACAGTTGTTTACCTGTAGAGGGCGCTTTAGACCCGAGGTTCAGGTCAAGCGTGGGAACCATTGGCACAGAGATTCCAGAGCTCCCTGCCTCGCTTGAACTAGCCATCTGGTTTACTGCTGAAGCTAAAGAAACCACCGCTGCTATGGGCACAGGTGAGTTCCTGAGGGACGCAGGAAGGGGCGGGACATTGTTCGGGGTCTGGGAACGACTTCTCTCTCTCTTCTCCTCAGGAGTGGATGATGACTGTACATTAAACGTGATCCCTCCATCTTCCTCCTCTTCCTCATCTTCCCCTTTGAGGTCTGTAGAGGTCTTTGCACCCTGCACCATCTCATCCCATCTCTTATGCTCCCCTGATATCTTCTCTTGGTCTTCATCTTCTTCAAGATCTGTAAGCTGGTAGACGGCGTCCTGCGGGAGAGGACGAAAGCCTTTGGTGACGACCCCTGGATGGGGGTCTAGAATAGTGGCCAGATGCGGTCTAGCAAGCTGCTGCCAGTGATGAAGGGTAAGAGATCCTAAAGAAGGGGTGATCAAGATTTTTTGTTAACAAGAGAAAACAATATCTTATCAGCAGGTCTACATGGCACTTCTGGGCTTTCTAAATTCCCTACTTGATTCAGTAGCGATTAGTTATTTCATTTATTATGATAATTAAGCAAACATAGAATCCACTTAATGCAAATAAAAATGCAAGTAAAGGGGCTGCAATTAATTGCGATTAGAAGCAGTTATTCATTTAATTTATAATGATAATTTTGGAAACATAGAATCGACATGTACATAAAAACCCAAGTAAGGAGCTGCGATTAAACATGATTAATTTGGATTAGTAGCGATTAGTAATTTTTATAAAAATTAAAATTATGTAAATATAGAATCCACGTGTAAATAAAAATTACGATTAATCATGCGATTAATCACAATTTATTGCGATTAGTATCGATTATTTATTTTATTTATAATGGTAATTTTGCGATCATTGAATCCACATGTAAATAAAAATGCAAGTAAGGGGCTGCAATTAATCACAATTAATTGTGATTAGTTATTTCATTAAAAATTATAATTTTGCGATCATTGAATCCACATGTAAATAAAAATGCAAGTAAGGGGCTGCAATTAATCACAATTAATTGTGATTAGTTATTTAATTAAAAATGATAATTTTGCGAACATTGAATCTACATGTAAATAAAAATGCAAGTAAGGAGCTGCGATTAATCACAATTTATTGCGATTAGTATCGGTTATTTATTTAATTTATAATGGTAATTTTGCGATCATTGAATCCACATGTAAATAGAAATGCAAGTAAGGGGCTGCAATTAATCACAATTAATTGTGATTAGTTATTTCATTAAAAATGATAATTTTGTGAACATAGAATCGACATGTAAATAAAAATGCAAGTAAGGAGCGGCGATTAATCACAATTTATTGCGATTAGTATCGGTTATTTATTTAATTTATAATGGTAATTTTGCGATCATTGAATCCACATGTAAATAGAAATGCAAGTAAGGGGCTGCAATTAATCACAATTAATTGTGATTAGTTATTTCATTAAAAATGATAATTTTGCGAACATTGAATCTACATGTAAATAAAAATGCAAGTAAGGGGCTGCAATTAATCACAATTAATTGTGATTAGTTATTTCATTAAAAATGATAATTTTGCGAACATTGAATCCACATGTAAATAAAAATGCAAGTAAGGGGCTGCAATTAATCACAATTAATTGTGATTAGTTATTTCATTAAAAATGATAATTTTGCGAACATTGAATCTACATGTAAATAAAAATGCAAGTAAGGCGCTGCGATTAATCACAATTTATTGCGATTAGTATCGATTATTTATTTAATTTATAATGGTAATTTTGTGATCATTGAATCCACATGTAAATAAAAATGCAAGTAAGGGGCTGCAATTAATCACGATTAATTGTGATTAGTTATTTCATTAATAATGATAATTTTGCAAACATTGAATCCACATGTAAATAAAAATGCAAGTAAAGGGGCTGCGATTATCACGGTTAATTGTGTTTAGTTGCATTTATTTATTTAAGTTATAATGATAATTTTCCGAACATAGAATCTACATGTAAATAAAAATGTAAGTAAGTAGCTGTAAATTATGCACACATAAATGATGCAAACAAACTTTCATTTTGCATGTGATTAATCATGATTTATTGTGATAAGTAGCGATTAGTTATTTCATTTAAATCATAATGATGCAAACATAGAATCCACATGTAAAAAAATTAGCAAGTAAAGGGGCTGCGATTAATCACGATTAATTGCGTTTATTTATTTAATTTGTAATGATACATTTTGTGGACATCGAATATGCATGTAAATAAAAATGCAAGCAAGGAGCTGTAAATTATGCACACATAAATGATGCAAACACAAACTTATTTTGCATGCGATTAATCGTGATAAATCGTGATAAATCGACAGCCCTAATTTTCTGTAAAAAGTGCTTTATGTTTTAGGTTTTCTGAAAAATCTCGATTTCCTGTTGTCCGAATGTTCTCCTTCACTCACCTTCCATTGGTTTTACAATCTGCAGTTTTTCAGGGAGAAAGGTTTTGAAACAGTTGGAAGAGAAGGAGAACTCTGATAGGTTGGTAAAAGAAGAAACTGTGCTTCCCATCGGTGAACTGCATCCGCTCCCGCCGCCTTCCGACTCGGCGGCCGCCAGCTCCTGCAGCTTCCGTTCTCTCTCGGCCTGGAAAAACTGACGCTCGCACAGGAAGTTCTGTCTCCGCAGAGACAACCGATGTATGGCGGACGTTAAGTCGTTTCCTCCGGTAGAACCAAGCTGACCCAGATGAGAGCTTTCTCTGTGGCATACACAGATGTTTGTTATGAAGAGAAAATGCATTCTGGATATTTTCAATACTCTGTTACCTAATTACTCGTATAAACACTCACTTGGTGCCGTCTGGATGTACAGCTTCATCCTCCATGTGTGACTGATGGGGCAGCGCTGTCATGATGACACCGCTGTGGGCGGAGCCAGGGATCGGTGGCCCGGCGGCTTTCATCACAGACTTATTCACTGACTTCACGGTCTCGAACACGCGTTTATGGGCCGACCTCCAATCAGAGAGCAGAGGCGGGGTCATTTGATGTGGAGGGGTTATAGAGGTGTGACAATCATGTGAATAAAGAGTCTCACCTTTGGTCCTGAAAGGTGATCTCCTCCTCGACGCTCACTTCTCTCCTCATCGAGCCTTCAATCTCAGCTGCCAAAGAATCCTGCAAGACAGACAAAACACAGATTAACACAGAGTCATGACTATTAAAATAGTCAAAAAAGACTTTTAAATAGTTTCAATTTGTTTTGTTAGTGATGTCACTTGAAAGGTTATTAGGTGTAATACTTTAATATAAGCTTGTTTCCATCAAGGCATTCTTAATGCATTATAAATAATACATTATATATCTGTTTTTTATATTCTCGACAATAAATAAAATGACATAATGTGTGTGTTTGTACACGAGGGAGGGAGTTTTAGAAAAAGTGAACTGTGTTTCTCACCATAGGGTACAGTCCATAAGGCAGGTGTCTGCGCAGGCCTGCAGATGGCGTGTTCTTACTGCGCAGCTCCTTAACCTCCTCCTGAGATTCGTGTAGCATTCCCACACATTCTGCATTTCTGTCTACCAGCTCCTTTAGCTAACACACCAACAAACACACAGACTGTTAGGTGGTGTCATCGTAAAGCAGTAAAATGCATAATACTACATAATAAAACAATAAAGTCAAAACACAAAGAGATTATACACTACCGTTCAAAAGTTTAGAAACATTTACTCATTCATCAATAACATGCATTCCCAGATTTACAATGATAGTAACTTTAAATATTTAAAAAAAAGTCATCAGTGTATTCACCATATGCCTAAATTTTATAAAAAAACTGTTTTCACTCAGCTTCTTGACGTTTACCCAGAGATCATTTTTAAATAATATTAAAGGAGTTCACATCTGAGGTTTTGCTGGCTGATTTTTCTTCATTAATTTGCTCAAGTCATGCATTTCAAATATAAACATTTTAAATAAATGAATGTCACCACAACTATATTTCTGTCTCCCTACTGAAAAGACCATCTTAAACTAGCTTAAGATGGTGAGTTGGTTTTGGCTGGTGTAGCAGGCTGGTTTTAGAGAGGTTTTGGCCACTTTTTTAGCTGGTCAAGCTAGTCTTAGGCTAGCCAGGCTGGAAGACCAGCTAACCAGCTTTGCCAAGCTGGAAGGACCATCTTAGACCAGCTAAGACCAGCCAACTAGGGATGAAAAGGTATGAACATTTTACATCAAGGTTATAGTGACCAAAATCACCCCGGTTATCAATATTAGCGGAGAGCAGAGGCGAAAGTTTTGGTACACATTGTTACTTTTGACCCTGTCAGGAGGGATGAAAGTAAAACAACAGAACAAGATAAGATTTTTGTGTTACACTTGTTTTTAGCTAATATACATGACTATGACCTCGTTAATATGTAACTGCAAACATATATATTGTCATTTATCTTTGCAAAAAATTATTACATTTTCATTTTAAATTTCAGTTTCATCAAATGTTTCAAAAGCAACCCGACAGTACCAACTTAAATTGTTGAGAATAATTTTTTTAAACAGTATGTTCACTATGAAAATTAAATTAAATTAAATTAGAATAATGTTCGACATAATAAAACAGTATTAGCAGTAACAAGTGTTACTTTCGTTCCGACAGGAACTCCTGACATTTAAACCCGATTTACTTTTATTCTGAAAAACTCTGAAAAGGCAAACTTCAGGATGTGTTAGCGCACTAAATAACCTGTATATTGATCAGTACTTTAACACCTAAAACAAAATGACCGTTTTAGGAATTTACTTATCATGGTCGAAAACAGCTTTCTGGACCTACACGCGCAAAACGGTGACGAAATAAAGTGATATGTGTCAGCTCGGTCAAGGGTTGCGTGCCAAAGATGCTGTTATAGTTTGAAATGCAAATGTAATCAGGGCTCAGAGAAAATTGCTTTGTTACTTTCGCCTCGCATTACTTTCGCCCCGGGTTTCCACTATCATGGTTTTGTGAACAATTTCTAGAAATGTAAAAAAGTACTGATGCAAACCAAAGTTAAAATTTAACTGCAGTTCCGTTCGCATAAACATCAAATAAATAACATTAACATTAATCATGGCAGATTTGGGGTCGTGAGATAATGTTCATTTAGTTCATATAAAACACAAGTGAGTAAATCAGATTTTCTTTTAAACAGGACAAATCAACAAGTCATCTGTCTGCATCTGTTGTGAGAAATTAGGTGTACTTTAGGACCCAGGAGTAAAGCTGCACAACACCTGCACTCACAGAAGAAACAAACAGAATCGAAAGGAGCTTTAAACTCATCAGACCACATAATTCAGGGATTCCCAAAGTGTGGTACGCGCACCCCCAGGGGTACGGTAGCTGTCACCAGGGGGTGCGCGAGAGGAAAAATGTAATGGCGGTCTGTTTCTTTAAGTGGGATTTTACCATACAATAAATAAATAAAAAACATGAACCTTTGTAATCGCTTTTATTTTAAATAAAAAAATTATAATGTATTAGTTTTTGATAGAAATGTAGAAGATAGCTGCTGTCTTTTTCTACGCTCTTCTCTTCTGTTATGCACTGCAACCGCTATATGCGTGCCAACTAATATATATATATATATATATATATATATATTTGTTGCGGGGTTTTTTTTTTAAAGTGGGGATTGGGGGTGCGCCAACCTGGTTGGGACATAGAAGGGGGTGCGCAGGAAAAAAAGTTTGGGAACCGCTGACATAATTTAATGGAAATTAATAGAAAAGATGGATCTGAATAATTCAATATTAAGTAAACATGCATTAGTACAACTAGATTTTCCTAAGTGTGAAAATATTTTGGATTTAAAATCAGTCAGTGAAGCACTGTCATCACAAACACATAGGAGCAGACGTGACTGAATGTGTTTGTCTCATGTTATTGCTTATATTAGTTGATGCTGGACAGGGGTTTTTGAGCAGTGACACTGGCACGGTTAACCCTTTTATTGTGTTCGATTTTTGTGACGATTTTGATGGAGCGGGTCAAATTGACCCGCATTGGATTCAATGCAATTCCTTAAATATCACATTATGAAAAACAAGAAGGAATTAGGTATGAACAGAACCATTTTAGTATCATTCTTTGTCACACATTACAAACACTTAAAATTAAAAAGTATGATTTAAAAAAAAATGCATTTTTAACATGTTTGTTTTAACAAATGTTGCACAAAAACTGTTGCAACATTTAACATTTTAATTCAACATGTTTTTTTAACATATCTATGTTTAAGACATCCTAAATGAATAATTTAATATTGCTGTGAAATGAAGCTTTTCTTTTTCTAAACAGGGTCATCTTTTGTTCTTGCGGATCATTGTACGAATTCAAGAAATCACTGTTTACATGATGTGCACACATCAAGCATGTGCTTTCTGACTTCTTGCATTTTACACAAATGGTGCTTATTTTGGTGTCATGTTTTATGGGGCACAGCTGGCATCACCTGTATTCACCTCTGGATTTTCTGTGGGTCTGAATTCATCTGCTTTACATAGTATTTCATATACATTGAAAAAAGAAATGATAGTTCACATTTACTTTTCTGTATCTGAGGAAAGTCTTTATCAGTACTGAAAATAGTGAGGAAAAGCTCACTTTTCCCTTTCCAGGGTAGTAAAACACCAAAATATACTCAATAAATGTATTTTGCCTTGGAACAAACAAATATGGGTCAAATTGACCCGCGAACATCAAAATCGTACCAAAAATCATCATTTGTGCTAAAAAAACCCACTTCAATACACATCAGTCTATCCTAACTTTGCATGCATGTTCATGGCCCTAAATGAGAAAAAGTGACAAAATGTCTGGAAGAAACTGTAACTTAAGTAGTATTTCATATACATTGTAAATAGAAATGATAGCTCACTTTTACCATCTGTGTCTGTAAAAGTCTTTTTCAGTACTCAAAATAGTGAGGAGAAGCATTTTTACCCTCATTTCAGGATAGTAAAACAGCAACATAACAACAAACACTAAAAAATATATATTTAATTTAGGTCTATATAGTTGCTTTGGAGCAAAACAAAATGCGGATCAAATTGACCCGCGAACCTCAAAAGCGTTACAAAATTATTTGGGTACACTTCAAAACATATCAGCATGTCTAAACTTTGCATGCATGTTCATGACCATAAATGAGAAAAAGTCACAAAATTTCAAGAATAAAATCACAGGTTAACTGGTTTATCCGACAGTTTAAAAATCAAAACGGGTCAAATTGACCTGGAACATAATATGAGGGTTAAACGGCAATAAAAACAAATGACGTGGTAATACTAACCATTGGACATTTTTATCAAGGTTAACCATTAAAAACGGCAATCGTTAAATCTCTACAGCCAACCAGCATAGCAAAGCTCCCAGCCTGACCAGCTAAGACTAGCTAAAACGTATCTTAACCAGCTTTCCCAGACTGGGAGGACCATCTTAAACCAGCAACTTCCAACTTAAACCAGTTAAGATCAGCCAACCTGCATAACCAAGCTTTGAGCTTTACCAGCTTAAAAGCGTCCTCTAAAACCAGCCTGTTATACCAACTTAACAAGATAAAACCAGGCTGGCTAGCTGACATACCAGATTGACCAGGCTGGAAGACCAGCTTTGCCAGGCTGGGAGGACGAGCTTAAACCAGCAACTTTCATCTCCTCCGGCCTAAAACCAGGCTAGGATACCTGGTAAAACTAGCAAAACATACACTTTTAATTAAGTGTCACTAAACTTTTGACCCGTAGTGTATGATCTACAGCTGCTGGAATGTGATGTAATAAACCTGAGGTTTACTATAACCAATATACGAAAAAACGAAAGATAAATCACTGCACTTCTGACCCCGTCATTATTTATTAACTAACACATCCTGTGACCGCGGTATGACACTCCGACCTTTATTGTCTCATTTCATAAGTCTTTCATTATGGGTAATGACCATAGAGCTGGTCTCAGATAAGACTCGAAGGCTTTTCAGAATCATAGTGACTAAGCTGGTTTGTCCTAAACCTTTAAAACAACTCTCATAAGCAAAACATCTTAAATCAAGTGGATAAATCCAGACAAGGTCTTTAACTCGAAGAAAACCACAGAATTATAGACAGATTTACTAAAGCCAGATTTGTAAATCAATCTCAGTCTGAGTCTGTTACATCACATAGTTATTACACACGAGTTTGTGTAAGTGTGTGTGTTCACCTCAGCAGTCAGTTGTCGTTGTGCTTCCTTTGATGCCTGCAGATGAACTCTTAACTCTTCCTTCTCTAGTGCCAACTGAAAACAATAAACACACACAAATAATTTGGCAAAATATATTTTTAAATATTTGATACACATTGTATATCATGTACTGGACCACAGATATTTTCGCAGCATTAGACAACAATAAATTGTATGAATCAAAATTATAAATTTTTTTAATGGTAAAAATTAACATTAAAGGGAACAATCTATAAGTGCTATAATTGGGTCCCCAGTGCTTCTATCAACCTTGAAAATGTGAAAAAGATCAACCCAGGCAAGTAGCTTAGTTTTAGTAAACCATTCTCTGCAAGCATGTGAAAATATATGTAATTGAAACTTGGCTCCGCTTGTGATGTCAGAAGGGGATAATACCGCCCCTTAATCTGCACTATCCAACCAGAGCACTGTCATTTAGTGCAGAGATCAACTCATTTGCATTTTTGCTCGCACCTACAGTGTCAATTTTAACATGTTATAATAAATTATCTATATGATATGTTGAGATAAAACTTCACATATGTACTCTGGGGACACCAAAGATACAAGTCTTGTGAAATGTCCCCTTTAATAATAATATTAATTAAAAATAAATAATATCCTAATATTAAGATATGAAATAAAGATGATATTTCATGAAGATATTTGGTAAATATCCTACAGTAGAGATATATATATATATATATATATATATATATATATATATATATATATATATAAATTGTTTTATTTATCAGTAATCTGTTGCTAAGGACATCATATGGATAACCTTAAAGGATTTCATCCGAAATGTTGATGTCTTTCTTTGTTGAGTCGAGAAGAAATTACGCTTTTTGAGGAAAACATTTCAGGACCCTTCCCATTTTAATGGACCTTAATGGACCCCAACAGTTTTAATGCAGTTTAAAATTGCAGTTTCAAAGGACTCTAAACGATCTCAAACCAGGCATATGGTTCTTATCTAGTGAAACAATTGTCATTTTTGACCAAAAATAAATAAATAAAAAATATGCACTTTTAAACCACAACGTCTCGTCTATCTCCGGTCCTGTGACGTGCCAGCGCGACCTCACGTAAATGCGTAATTTGTGAAAGGTCACGTGTTACATATGTGAAACCCACATTTGCGGACCATTTTAAACAATAAACTGACACAAAGACATCAATTAGTATCATTCCAGATACAACAAAGTCGGAACGGTCCTCTTTCTCCACACTTGTAAACACTGAGGTGTAGTTTCGCATACGTCATCCATGACCTCTTGACGTGATGACGCATTACATGAGGTCATGCTGGCGCATCACACAACTGGAGAAAGAAGAGAAGTTGTGGTTTAAAAGTGCATATTTTTTTATTTTTCTTGCCAAAAATGACAATTTCGCTCCTTTGAAACTGCAATTTTAAACTGCATTAAAACTGTTAAGTGTTAAGTTAAGTGTTAAGTGTTGGGGTCCATTAAAGTCCATTAAAATGAGAAAAATCCTGAAATGTTTTCATCAAAAACATAATTTCTTCTCGACTGAACAAAGAAAGACATCAACATTTTGGATGACATGGTGGTGAGTAAATTATCTGGATTTTTTTAAGAAAATGGACTAATCCTTTAAAGGCGATTTTCTTAATATTTTGCACCCTCAGAATCCAGATTTTCAAATAATTGTATCTCTATCCTAACAAACCATATATCCATGAAAAACTTATTAATTCATCTCAATTTAAAAAATACCCTTATGACTGGTTTTGTGCACCAAAAACCAGTTTTGAGATCATGAGTAACATTTCTGTCAGACGACCCTAAACTTTGGACTGGTAGTGTAAATTAAGGTGACCAAATGTCCTCATTTACTGGGGACAGATCCGTTTTTTGGTGTTCTGTCTTCCACAAACCCTCATTCAAAAAGGTTTGTCCCTGTTAGGAACAAAACTAGGAAATGTCCCCATTTTATTTAAAAAATCTGGTCACCTCACTGTAAATGCAAATACATTAGTGAAATTAAAATCTTTTATGCAAAAAGTCAAATTGAGGCACAAAAAGTTGTCAGATCATGCTGAGGTGACAAGGATCATCAAACTTGTGACATCTATTCATGCAGTGCATAATCAACTGAGATGTTGTGTATATCCTTAATGCTCTCTGACCTCTTTGATTCGATGCTGGAGCTCTACGATCTGTGAGAGTAATTGTGCAATCTCCTCCTGATGTCTCAATAACTCCTCATTCTTATGAGAGAGCTCCTCTGTCAGGGTCACCATCTGACTGCTTGACTCGCCTGAAACACACGTACACACAAATAAAAACAATGAATTAATATGTCAAGGCTATCCCAGAATGCACTGCAAATGAGCTCAGTCTTAGATGAAGCTTCCTATGAAGATGGCTCGCTGAGCACGAACGTCCAGATACTCACGCAGCTCTTTCACGCAGTCGTTCACCAGTTGCTGCTCCTTTTCCTCATACGTGAAGGTCTCTTTCTTCAAGTGACATGCCTGCAGAACATCAGAACACATGATCAGACGGGCTCTTATGTAATACTGCTTAATCTGAAAAAGTAAAACACATTACACACCTCTGATCTCAAAGCGTGGTTCTCCTCCTCCAGGTCCTGCAGTTTGACCTGCATCGCTTCCAGCTGGCCGAGGGCGAAAGCGGCTCCTGTAGACGAGGCGTGACGGAGCGGCGTGGAGCAACTGGAGTCGGTCTCGCTCTCCTCGCTGGCGCTCGCGACCATGCGCAGGAGTTCGTCCTTTTTACCCAACTCATGCTGAAGCTGATGAACCTGAGAGAGAAAGATAAAAAGTCATTCGAAGAAACCTGTAAATTGCTACGCCTCTAAAACAACTTTTCTTCTTAAGCCCTTACTATTATCCTTCCCTTTAACCATCTTTCACAGAAGTTTTTTTTTAAAACCAATTAAGTGTATTCAACTCCAAGACATCAGTCACATTACGAAGGCAAACCGAGTGCAGATTCATGTTGTACCTGATCTACAGCTTGTGTGAGCTGCTCCTCCAGAGATTCGTTTCGTTCTTGAAGCACATGATTCCTCTGCAGTAGAGACTGACCAATCCGAGCGGCCAATTCCAGATCCCGGTCCCTCTGGAATGACATTACGCAACCAGACAACCAATCAGAAACAACCCGAACAAAGCATGTTAACCCTTACTGTGCGTTCACACCAGATGCGAGAGAGGCGGCAAAAATGCGCTATTCGTTGGACGCTTGAACATTTTGAGTTTCCTCGCTTCATTCGCGTGTGAATTCTAGTCATTCGATACATTCACGTGAAAATTTGCGTCATGGGAGGGGCTGCTGCAACTCCGCCCGCTTCCTGTAATTACGTCACTACTAGAGCAAGCTCCTGATTGGTTACCGCGGCGCGAATATCGGCCAAAGTTCAGATTTTTCAACTCGTGTGTTTCCCGCGGCAAAGCTCAATTAGCGCGAAACACGCCTTTCGCGCCATTTGCGCGTACCGTACCGCAGGATGCCCATTCGTGTCTTTGCATTGACTTTACATGTAAATCCTCGCGTTTGCCGCCTCTAGTGTGAACGCACAGTTATAACCAGCTGACGGATTTACTTACTTCAGCCAGAAGATGTGTGACCACGTCAATGTCATTGTACGTCTTGGTCATCTGCTCCACCCGGTCAGAGCTGAGAACTACAAAACAAGACGCAATAAATAAAATGCTAGAAATTAAAACTATTTCAGCAAAAACACCAAAACTGGCATACAGGTAATGGGTCTCTTTATTGAACATAAAGTGTAAAAACATCCATATATCTCATTTACAGGTGTACCCGCATGCATGCATGCACAATACTACATGCACGCTGCCTAACATCTCTACAACATCATGCACGCATTTAGAGTGCCATCATAAATAAACACATTTATTCAGATTCACTCTGAAATGACAAGCGTTTACTAAACACATAGTAAAATAGGAAATCTTACTCTACAAAGTCCTGCAGATCTACATCCCAATAGTTTTCTACAGCATTCACTTGATCTTTAAAGGGGTCATACTCTTCATGATAACATATATGGTGAAAATAAATATAATGTAGTCAACCTGTAAGAATAGTCCAGACATAAGCCCTATTCGGATAATTCGGGTAATTTTTTGTTTTGGGGACCATAAACTGTATAAAACATGGACGTAGTGTCTGTGATGTCAATGGTAGGTTTCTAAAAAGCGACCAAAAGTGGGCAGAGCCGAACATCCCATCTTGGCAAGCGCGTTACCGCGGTCACTCCCAGATAACTGAAAATGGCCAAAATAGGCGGAATGTAGGTGGAGCTGAGCGGATAGCAGCAGCAATCCACCTATTACCCAAGCGGCCACCCCCTTAATTATGCATTATTTTGAGGCTTAATATAAACAAATGAGTTACAAAAAAATTCACCCACCTCACAGTTAAAACAGGAAAAATTAGCTTTATAGACAAAAATCAGGCTGTAAACATTATTTTCTGCTGTAAAGTTGGGCATTTTAACATAGGGGGTCTATGGGATTGATTTTCTTTTGGAGCCTCTAGTGGCCCATCTATGAACTGCAGTTTAAGTCCCTTCCGTGTTGGCTTATAAAAGTGATCAAATGGTTGCCCCTTGGTGGTGATGTAAGGTATTTTCATCATTTACAGGGGGTGGTCAATAATTCTATTTGGTGTCCGAATCCAAAATGTCTGTGTTTTTCTCGTGTAAAAATTAGCTACTGGACGAATTAGCTACTCTTTTTCGACAAACACCAGAGTTGGGTAAACCAATTATCCGGATCATGTGAACGATCATGTAATTAAACACGTGAGCAATGCATTTCCAGGTGTTTTGAATTATAAACTCACATATCCACCGCAAATTTATTTTCAAGCGAACACATGAGTTTTATTGCAGAGGAGGCATGCAGATACTGTATATTTTTACAGACATCCTCATGAGAAACAATTATCGTCCGAATAGGGCTATAGTCTAGTTTTTCATTGAGGTTTTGAATAATGGTTTAGTGGACAGGATGCTTTGAGTTCTGTTATCATTTAATAAGAGCACCTGTTTAACATCACATGACCCCTTTAACATGAGTTTTGGAAAACTATAAAAATTAACAGGCATCTAAAGTGAAAATGCTGAGGTCAAGTACTAATAGATGCAGACACTAGCATATACATAACAAAAAATGTAAAACAACAGTGTTAGAAATAGTAAATAATAGAGAGAGAGAGAGAGTGAGAAAGAGAGACAGTGTGTTACCTTTAGATTGACTGTTAGAACCATTATGAGGAAATGAAGAGGAACCCACAGCTAGAAATGCTGCAGAATGTATGAAAGAGAAATAGAAAACGAGAAACTGAGAAAGTTAACTCTTTCCCCGCCATTGACGAGTTAACTCGCCAATTAAGAGAAAACGCTTCTGTGCTAATAACGAGTTTTTCCGGGAACAAATGTTTTCCGCTATTATCCACTAGATGGTGCTCTTAGCCAACTTATAAAACACTGAAGCAAACCCTTAGGTCAAATAGTTGAAAATCTGTGTATGTTTTGATCGTCGCTCTGAATCTGATCTCTATCAAAAGTTCTTCACGAAAACGCAATTATCTCAGTTTTGATCAAAATTCTGTATTTTTGAAGAAACCTACCCAGATGTGATAAAAAGAAAACAAATGAAGGTAAGATGAAACCTTTATTTGATATATTGTATGTTTATATATTTAAAAAATTTTTGGAAGGCATTAAACTTTTGTGAAAATTAAAAAAAGCTGGAGGTGGCCGACAACTTTAAAAAAAAAATGCTGGTGGGGAAAGAGATAAAATAGGGGTAAGATAAAGATAGGAATAATTAGGTGAATACATCCACAAGAGCGAGAGAGAGAGAGAGAGAGAGAGAGAGAGAGAGAGAGAGAGAGAGAAACAGAGAGAGAGAGAACAAGAGAGAGAGCGAGAGACACAGAGAGAGAGAGAGAGAGAGAGAGAGAGAGAGAGAGAGAGAGAGAGAGAGAGAGAGAGAGAGAGAGAGAGAGAGAGAGAGAGACATATTTAAGCACCTGACAGCAGTCAGCAGTCATGAGCTCACCTGAATTAAAATAAATTATTTTTATTAGTTTTAACAAACACACACAGACACACACACGTTTTTGTGTTACTTTAACTTAAGAAATTAACAAGTTTTGTTAAGTTTTGTGTACACTGTAAAATAAATACAGCAACCCATCACTAGTCAAGATAAAAAAATAAAGTTGAAATGACTTATAAATCTAAGTAGATTATACTTAAAAATGTAAGAGCTTAAAAATGCACAAACAGATCCACAAACATTAAGTATCTTTCTTAGCGGGCAATTATCAGGTCCTGCGCTTTCTAACAGATATGATCGCACACACACTGAGATATGTTTGAATATTATTACTCAATAATTCAATATTACTATATCATAGATAATTATTCATAAATAATCATTTGTTTTCACAGCAGATATCTAACACTCACACAAAGAGGGTAACATCTCTTGGCTTAAAGTCTTAATGTGAGGACTACTTAAAATCATCTTGACGTGTTGACTTTGTGAAGTCATGTTTAAAGATTTTACCCTCACGAGTACAGCCAAACCTGTAGTGTACACACACGAACACAGAAACACGTGTGCTTACCTGAGGTGAGAATGTGAGCAGGAACATCATCAAAAACCCACAACATCCTGACAGACGTAATCTTCTACCTCAGACTTTAAAACGCCCCACGTTCACACTTCAACTGAACCTCCATTGAAGCACAAAACTACAAATTGAATAAAGCTGCAGAGCCTCTTCTCTGCTCTATCTGTTCCCCTACACAAACAGTGTCATGATGCGGTCCAGCAGAGCTCAGCAGAAAGTGATGCATTTGTTATCACAGAGACACGTGAAGACCTTTGATCGCCAGTAAAATATCAGACTGTGTCAGTGCGGCCGTTTCACTTGCACTTTTACAGCTGGCCTTGCAAAAACGGTGATTTACGTTTATATACTATTATTATATAGTTATTATGCAAGGAATAATTGACAAATTGAATTATTTTCTATTACATTATATTATATTATATTACTGTATGTTATATCATATAACTGTATATTATGTTATGTTATATTATTGTATATTATCCTATATTACTGTATATTGTTATGTTACAAGTTAAATTACTGTATGTTAAAGTATATAATTATATAATATTACTTTTTATATTATATCATATATTATATTACTGTATATTGTTATATGTTGTATTATTGTTATGATATATTACTGTTTGTTATAGTATATCATATTAGAGTACTGTATATAATGTTATGTTACTGTATATTATGTAATATTATATTACATTACTGTATATTAAATTATATTCTAATACTTTGTTATATCATAAATTATTATATTACTGTATATTGTTATGTTATATGTTATATTACTGTATGTTATAGTATATCATATTAGAGTACTGTATATAATGTTATGTTAGTGTATATTATGTTATATTATATTACTGTATATACAATTATATTATACTCATTACTTTGTTATATCATATTATATTACTGTATATTGTTATGTTATATTATTGTTATGTTATATTACTCTATGTTATAGTATATCATATTATAGTTATGTTACTGTGTATATTATGTTATATTATATTACTGTATATTAAATTATATTATTTTACTGTATGTTATATTAAATCATATTATATTATATTACTGTACATTACATTATATTACTGTATCTTATGTAATTTTATATTATGCAATACAATATGTGACCTAGGACCACAAAACATTTAAGGGTCAGTACATAAAATTTTTCAAAATAATTTTTTTTTCATTAAGATTTAAACAACACTTGAACGCTGAATACAAAGCTTTCCATTCGATGTATGGTTTGTTATATGACAATATTTGGCTGGATAAAATGTATTGTTTGCTGCTATTGCTACAAATATACCCGTGTAACATTAGCATTCGTTAAAATCCTAGTATAACACAATCATATATTGTTTTATATGAGGCTTTAAAGAAACCAACTATACATAGATCTAAACATTATCAAGAGGACCAATCGTCTTTTCCAAGAATAGTCATTTTTGATTGATCCTGCTAAAAATATTGTGTATTGGAGACTTTGACATCGGTCTATTGTTTCATTCCGTCTTATATGACATTCAGCTCACCAGTTATAAACTTTAAATAGACCTTAGTTGCCCTCCTCTCTGTCTCTGGTTATTTTTAATATCAGCATCATCACACAGCTGTAAGAAACGAGGGCAAACTCTCGACACGTCTCTGGCTATGTGTCCCCATCATTTCAGAATGACCCCAAAGGCACCCTACCCCTCTTGGCACGTACGCCCGACAGCCTGCACACCCGGATTCCCTGCTATCTGCTTCCTATTGGGCCCTGATTCCTCTCTGCTGTGCCCGGTCCAAACCCAGGGATAGTTATTAATATCCACTGCATTATCTGATATATAATACCAGACAGTACAGAAATATAAACTCTCGTGTTGTGTGCCAAAAAACGTCAACAGTGTTTCCAGGATCACTTTTGAATCTACAGGACTGACTGCTGTAATAGAAATTACATTTTAGACTCACAAACTCAAGATTTTTTTTATTTAAATCAGCCAATCTGAATAACTGAATTAACTGTGTTTATTTTGCAAAAACAAGCAAATGGTATTACAACTTAATAAACAGTATATAGTTTAAACTGAAAGTGTGTGTGTGTACACCACCATAACATTTCTTGTAGATACCTCACATGCCAATAGGCTCCTAAAAATGACATCAGCAAAACATGAGCACTCGCAGACGACATCAACACTGAGAAACACGACCCTTCACTTCCTGTTCTGCAGAGATGAGCGCACGCCCGAAACAAAACTGGCACAACAAAGTCAAAGGAAATGTTTTACACTCCCACAAACATAAATCTCTAGCACGTGTTCACCTTGCATGTCCTCTTTACTCTTATAGATGACCTTGCATTGCATGAAGTCCCGTAAGTACACAAATACTTCCAACACGAAGCCACGCGCACGAACATCCAAACTGCATTTACAGTTCTCACCTTCCACAGCGAATTGATCATAGAGATCTTCATTCAGTATGTTTAAAACCGGCATGATTGCTCGTCTCATGTCTTTGCTCTCTATCCGTGCATCTGTCTCTACCGGCCCGCCCCGCCCCTCCGGCTGCCCGGCTCTGCCGTCAGCTGCACTTAAGAGATCTGCATACGGAATTCCTGTACCCTTGCCAGGGGTGGACAACACACTCCCTACAGCATACAAACACCGGTGTCGGGGAGTA